>NW_002476345.1:5210-72513 GCF_000189635.1 Tetrahymena thermophila SB210
TATTTTATTGATTCACAAAATTTAAATGGTATTAAATATATCAAGATAATTTAATTTGAATATATTTTGACAGATATTAGAATGTTTATTTAAATAAAGACATCATTTCATAGGATGTTTAACAATTTAAAATTGTAGAAATAACTAATTAATCACTAATCTAAGCAAATATTATGAATAATTCTTGTTTTAAATATTTTCATTTAAAGCTGCAATAATTTTAGTATTACTAAAATTTTACTGCAATTTCTCATATTTTAAGACCAAGTCACTTATATCCTGGTTTTTCAATTATGGAAAATTGATTTTATGTATTTAAATAAGCTACATCTGTGAAAAGATCATTATATATTAAAAATTATTTACAGTATTTAAAATATATTAAATTTAAATTTATAATAGGTATAATTTCACAGAAAAACATTTTTTACATATATATAATAAAATTGGTCATTTATTTATTTACAATACAATTATTATTATGAAATTTCAATTAAGCAATATTGATTTGTAGATTAAATTTTACTTTGGGCGGATGAGAAAATTTTACACATAAAATTTAGTTTTCAATCCACAAATAAAAAAGAGATACTGTTGATGAAATTAATATTTACATTTTTATATGAATGTTTGTTTTTTATATAATTTAAATCAACTAGTCAGGAGAGTGCTCAGCCTAGACAGATAAATTTCACTTTATAATTAAATTCAAGAGATTGGTTATAATGTTTGCTGTTAAAATATAATTTCTAAACTGATTGATTTTCATAATTTATTATTATATAGATAATAAAACTTGAAATTTAGTTTATCAGGCAAATCAAATATAGAATTCTTTTATAATTTGTAAATAATATTCATGAATGTCTAAATTTAATAAAAATAAATGAAGGATATAATGTAACTATATTCCAAATTTGAAAAATAAAATAATTAATTCACAAACATTCTTGCTATTTATTTAGGTTGGTATTTTTTACATTTTTTAATTGTCTCATAATTTATTAAAAGTCATTCTTACTAACTACTTTTTAGCTTTTTTTTCATGATTTGTAATTTAAATCTAAAAGAGCAAAAAAATTTTATCAAAATGAAATAAGGAAAGCATATGGATTTAGGATAAAAAAGTAAAATATATTCAACATACATTCTTTTTGATTTTGCACAAAAATAAATAAAATCATCAAATTTTATCTGGATACATTTTTTAAAGTAGATTAAAAGATTATTAAGTTTACTTGATGTTTGTTATATTATGATTATAGTATTCTTCAGTTTTTGTAGCTATAGTAACACCTAGCTTTTAGAAATGTAATCTAATGAATGCAATTATTTTAAAAAGAATTTTGTAAAAAAAGAATGAGTTATTACTTTGTTAAAAATATTAATTAGCATGTAAATAAAATATGTATAGTAAAAATAAATTGTATTAAAGCAATAGCTTATAGTTAGAAGTTATTAGATTAAAAAATTTATGGTTGAAAATAATACTTTATATAAATTATAATTTTCTTCTCAATTTAAAAATATTAAGCATAGTTTATTTATTGAAAATATTTAAATTCTTTTATATCTGGTAAAGAAGAAAAAAAATTTATAGACATTTAGTAAAAATAATTTGTATTGAAATCATATCATACATAGTTAGAAGTTTTGATATTAAAAAATGTTTGATTGAAAAGTAGATATGATTTTATCCTCAATTTAAAAAATATAAAGTAAATGCAGTTTATTTATTGAAGATAATAACGCATTTTCAAGGAAGGTGAAAAAAAATTGAAAAGAAATTATTACTAGTGTTTCCATAAATTGAAAAATAAAAAAATAATTAAAGATTATGGCAAGTGATATCGCTAATTGATAAAAAAACTATAATGTGAATCAGTTAAAGAATAAGTGAGTGAAAAGTTAAAATTTTTATATTTAATTATCCTTAGATAAATCAGGCTTGAATAATAATTAAAAAACAGTTGATATTAATCATTAAAAATACCACAAAGATGCTTGAAAATTATTTATTTTTTAACAAAATATATTAAAATAAATATACGTCATTAAAATAATACAATGTAACTTTAGAAGTTCTATATTTAAGTTGATTTTATAGATGAATTTTGTTATTATAGAAAGATCATAACCATTATTAAAAATGAAAAAATAAATAATAAATTATTAGTTTTAAGTATTTAATTGAGATGATTTATTAAATTTATTCAAGAAGTAATCTTTTTTAAAAATGTTCCTTCACTAGAAATTTTTGTAAATATCATAAAATCAATAAAAAAACAACACTAATTCACTTTCAAGAGCATATTTGAAAATAATTATACTATTATAAGCTTTAGTTATTGAATTTGCAACCAGGCCTATATAATATAAGGTTTTACTGGAGATTAAATTTTCATAATAATTACTAGTTTAAGCTTATTTAAGGTATTACAAATCCTGCTTGCTTTACTTTTTTTTTGATTTTAATCAAATTTAATCGTAAAAGTATGGATAAAATAACAATAAATAATTATTATAAAAATAAATGGCTGGTTTAAATTTAAACATGTTAGGCTGAACGAATATTATAATTTGTGGCGTAACTCTTTTTATTTTATCCTTAAACTAACTTTGTTTCGTTTTTTATAGAAAATATGCTAAATACTAATTAAAAGAAAGTTTAAAACAAAATAAAAAAATTTTAAGGTTAGAATTCGTATCAATAATTACCATGCAAAAAAGAAACAAAAGTGTTTTTAATTAGATAGATATTGTTAACTTCATTAACTAAGTTATCTTATTCAGAAATTACAAATTATTTTTATTGTAATCTGAAATAAGTCAATGTATTTATTCATGGGATTACAAACTCCTGCCTGGTAAATCAATCACGTCCAGTGATGGAAAAATTATTATTTAATTAATTTCTTTCTTTATAAATCCAATTTGTTTCTAATACAAAAGAATATAAACAATAAATTATCAAAAAGAAATCAAATAAATTTCAAAATAATAACTAATAATAAAAAAATCATTAAAAACAAAATGAGCAGCTTTAATAATTCAAACTACTTTTTCTAATCTAATTAAGATATCTAATCATACAGCTAGATAGATAACTAACTAAATATTTAAATCAACCCTAAACTATTTTATGGCTCTGAAACAAGCATAGCATAAATTTCTGATGACCTCAACACTGGATTAACTAGTTTCTGCGCTTAAAAGAACATAAATCAACTACAAGAAAACTTAAGTTCCCCTGAATCAGGATCTCAATTAAGAAGCAGTTTTGCCTCCAACTAATCTCACTATTCTTCTGATTCAAGCAGAGAAGTAGAGATGGCTTAGTTTGGCTTTACTAAAATAAATTAAATGGAAATTGAATCAGAATGTCTTACTGTTTCAGACGAAACTAAAGTTAATTATTCCAGCCCTTCATTCTAAATCGCCTCTTAAGCTCATTTGATTCCAGGTGATTATCTCATTGAATTTAACCAATTAGAGAGTTTATTATAAATAAATGCTGGAAACTAAGTTGATTTTAATAATTCCTAAATTAACACATGGAAAAAATGCATCTAAATTGAAAAAGATTAATCTGAGAATGGATGTTTCTACGTTTCATTGGGACAAAAAGAGGACAGCTACCCAACTTAAATATATGAAGCCGCCTAAATTATTTAATCCTTGAAAGAGAAGAAGTTATTAATCTCTAACTAAATGAGAGAAGAAGAAAGTTAAAAATTTGAAAACCGCATTCAAATGATTGAAAATATATTAGAATCTGTATCGAAAAAATCCAACGAAGCTTAATAATTGCAAAACTAAATTAATTAATAAGCTTTTTATGAAAATTATTAATTATCCTTAAAAAAGGCAAAGAATATCATGAGAGAAATTGTAAATGCTAATGGATCAACAAAATCTTTTGTTTTTGCTTAAATAAAAGCTTTCAACCCAAAGAGCCTCTCTAAAGAAATAACTTAAATGATCTATTCCCCTAAGCTAGTTAAAATATTGTACAATGAATCAGCAGCTGATAACCTTTTCTACAATTAAATTTTGAGAAAAGGTATAATCGAAATGTTTGATTCATAAGGTCATTTACTTCTTAATTCTTTAGAAATAGAGAAATCAAGTGAAGTTGATTTGTAGTCTTCTTAGTCTTTAAAAAATCAGAAAATCAGTTTAACATTATACACATCTGATAACTTTTAAGTACCAATTACTGTTACCTTAAAAAAGTACAATCTTTCATAAGGAGACTAAATTTAATGCAGCGCTGTTGACCATGAATTACTAGTTTTTGATATCAAAATCAAAATTAAGTACCAAAAGCAATTAAAAACTATGCGTAATAACGCATAAGAGCTCCTTATCAAGAAGAAAATTTGCAAAAAAAATTCACCAACTGTAGGAAAAAAGATGTTGAAGAAAAAGGCAAACGGCAACCATAAATCCAAGTCTTAGTCTGACTGTTAGTGCAGTAGTTGCTAAACAAACTAAACAGAAAACTAACAAGAATATTTTGGATACTACTTAGAAACCCTTGGATTTTTAAATAAATTTTATCCAGAAAAACTCTAAAGTGATAGCGATAAATTTGATTTAATTTAATTGAGCAAATGACCCAATCAATTGATATGCCTCCTTCACCCTTTTTCATAATCAATCTCACTTTTTATCTCAGTCTCACAATTTCTCTATCTTCTCAAAAGTGCTTGATATTCAAAACCTTCATCCTAAAACTTCACCCTTTCCATTCTAAAACTTTAATCTTTCACCCCAAACAGCGAACCTTCTAGTATTACTATTTACCATCACATAATCTAAAATTAGGTACTCAGAATAAAAAGACCAGCCTAATCTTTAAATTTTGATGAGCCTAAATTAAATTATAACTTTACTGAGTTAGAATTATACTTTTGCAATAGTAAAAGCTAGGTCAGGTTTTCAATACTTTTTAACCTTTCAAAACTTTAATAACTTTAATCTAAACCTCCCCTATACAAAAAAATAAATATAATCATAATCCATTCAAATAATTCAGTATTTAACATACAATTCATTAATTAATTCATTCATACATATTATATGTTCTATTTCTAAATTCTATTCTTAAAAAAAAAAACCAAAAAAAACCCTCATATTTTATTTAATTTATAAACCATTAATGAATTTATTATATTTACATAATAAAAAAAATGCACTAATTTCATTTTATTATCAGTAAAAATTGTGGATATAAAATTTTACCACTAACAAAAGTAATTTAGTTAAGAATTATCATTTCTAAAAAAAATACATACTATGAAGTTACAATTTTCTAATACATTTGATAATTAAATTAAAAAAACAATTTCTAAGTAATATTATTGAGAATAGAAATATAATAATAAGCTGTCTTATGTAAATAATTTGACTTTAATGGACTAATTTTATCTAAGGTTTGAATAAATAAATCAAAATAAAACTTTGATAGTAACAAAAATGCAATTGAATGTAAGAAATTTTTAATATCCCGTTCAATTACAATAAATATAGCTTAAGAATATATGACTCTATTTTTCTTCATTTTCTTGAATTATAGAAGATGTAATTATTTTTAAAAAACTTGCTTAACATATAAAGAATTAAATATTATTGAATATATAAAAATTTGATTAAATTATTGTTTTCCTCTATTAAATATGCTTATTAATTATTATTTATGCAAACGATTATAATTTATATAAATCATTTACATTAAATTCTTCTGTAACGAGTAAAATGTACTATTTTTTGTTTGTTAATATTTTTGATTTTATAATTTACTAAATTAATAAATATAAACTAATATAATAACACAATAATTGGTTTAATTGTGCTTAAAAAATAATGAAAAATATTCATAATTTAATTGGTATTATCTTTGGGGAGTTTTAATGTATACCAAAATCAACTTTGAAAAAGATATATATATTTTGTATTTTTTCAAAAAATAAATAATAGACAGGAATAATTCAATTTAATGATAGCTTTTATAATGAAAATATTGTAGGTATAATTTAAATTATCATGCTATTTAATTGGAAATCAGAGAGTTAAAAATGAAGGTCGGCTATTAAAGTTATTAGAATTAGATATTTATTGAAATAAATACTTAAAATATTGCTAAATTATATTAATATGATTCTCCTGTATCCATCAATCCCCCCTCCTTATATTATTACCTAAAATATTAATTTAATACAGTAAAGTTTGATAAAGATATTTTATATCATATATGAAAGTCTATAATAACCAATTAAAATATAAATGACGCCTTAAATTAGCGAATTATAAAAGATTTTGTATTATTTAATTGTGATGTAAGACACTTATTATATTGTTTATTATTAGAGACAGCTTTAGAAACAATTTATAAAAATAAAAATAAGTAAATTTGTTTATTTAGACTCAATAAAATATAAATTTGCTTTTAAAAATACTAATTTCAGGTTTCTTATTTGTCAACCAATTTTAAAATAGATTTACTTTTTTATGCTTAGTTTATAAAATCTTCAATTAATTGCTTTTCTTTATTAAAAAAATCATTAAAGATTTTATTTGAAAATCAGATACTATCTAAACTAAAATAATAGTTAATAAGATTTATAAATATTTAATTAAATATTCACTTAATTCTTTGCTTAAATCAAATATTTTTTTTAAATCTTTCTAAAAATAGTTAATTTTTTCTTTTTTAGAAATTAAATAAAATTTTGTTTATTTTTAAATTGAGACAACTATTTTTAATTTTAATGCAAAAAGAAGCAAAAGTAATTAAAATAATCAAAATAATTAATCTTTATGATGGAAAAAATTATTCATTTATTTAGCTATTTGGATTAAGATTATTCTTAATTTATTTTAAATTTGTATTAAATATTGAAATTATCCTTTTAATTAATGTTATGTATACTAAATTAAAATAAATATGTCTTGTGATTTATTATTCAAATTTTATTTTTTTATTTTGATTGGTGTTATTTATTTTATGCATGTTATTTTTTATTTTTTTATTTTCTTTTTATGTTTGATTTTTATTTGTATTTATTTATTTATTTATATTTTTCATTATTTATTTAATTTTTTTTATTTAAATATTTATCTTTTTTATTTTTTTTATTTTTAAGATCATATCTACAAAATCTCAGAAGCTCGCAAAATATTGTATTTATATCTATCAGATACAGAATCTCTCTGCTGCTCGGTTGCTTTTAGTTATTCATTCAATCTGATTCTATTAAAAAATACTAATTATATATTTTAATAAATTATTGGAAAACTTATTATTTAAGATAAGCTTTTATATTTGAGTTAAAAACTATGGCGAAACTATTGGATCGCATAATGATAGCAAGCTTAGATAGCATGTTATCCCAGTTGATTTAAAAACTTTTATGATTTAAAGCTTATTCCTAAATAAATAAGTAAAAAATGAGATTAACTCATTAAAAAAAGAATTTATTTTTAATTTTCTTCATCATTATTTTTGTAATTTTTTTTTTCTTTTAGTTAATTTAATTTTTTTATAAAAATTTGAATTATTTTTCCCTTTTTCCCTTTCTTATAAAAAAAGATAAAATTTATAAATTCATAAAAGAAAGTTTAATAAATATTTAAATTTGATATAAATTCAGATAATATTTCTCCGCATTTTTTAGCTTTTACTCTTTTTTTAAAAAATAAAAATCTAAATTAATAACAAAAATTTTATACTCTATCTAATAATTTAAATATGAGATATTAATTTTTATACTATAAAATCGAAACACTAGTCCAAAAGATATATAATTAGTTATGATATGAATTGGATTGTCCATTTTGTTTTTTAAAGTACTCGCAAACTTCTTTAAATATTTTGCTGTAATAAATAAATAATGCATTTCATTGAAAAATTTAAGATTCTATCTTACACTAACAATTAAAATATTTCCATTTTAAAAATCTTCTAAATTAATATTTAACTAAATTTGTTTCAAGCTTATTTGCTTATCCTACTACTTTTAGCTAAGAAGATCCTTTAACAATAGATTTTTTGCTTTATAGTACGAATGCTATTCGATAGTGATAAGCTAATTTAAAAAATATCACTTACATATAGGTAAACTGATTATAAATCTTCTATTGTTGTTTATGGTTTACTTGATATTTTTTTTATGACGGAATCATATAAAAAAGAGGTGTACTAACTTATAATTTGTTGAACTACTATAATACTCAAATTGTATTAATTCTTAAATTTATCATTCAAATTACTGAATTACTAAATTGTAGAATTTGAATTTTAAGCGAATACTTGTTAATCATTAGAAGAAGAAAAATAGTCATTTTTTTAAGACTTTTAGTAAATTATACCATTACCAACTGCTTCCAATACTTATGCATACGATTATAGGCAAAATTTATAGTCAGATGAGAATTATTTTTGACAGATTGACTAAAATGTGCTATTTATTAGGGAGTTAACCTTAATAAAAATTTATAGTGCAAGTTTTAGAGAGATTTAAATCAATTTCTATTTCTGGTGAAATACATATATTAGAACAAGTATTATTATATTTTTTTAGATTTAAATTAAAATAGATTTAA
Organism: Tetrahymena thermophila SB210; assembly: GCF_000189635.1. Taxonomy (NCBI): domain Eukaryota; phylum Ciliophora; class Oligohymenophorea; order Hymenostomatida; family Tetrahymenidae; genus Tetrahymena; species Tetrahymena thermophila. Next base: position 13,818 of record NW_002476345.1, read on the forward strand.
GCATTATTTATATTTTACTTAATTGTTAGTAAAATAAAAAACCATTTATTAAGAAATACACTGATTTAGGCATTATACTTCCTAGTTAGAATTATGTAAAAATAATTTTAAAAAAACTTTAAAAAACTTTTAGTTATAAGTTTAAACTATAAATTCATCATTAGTAATATACTATTAGGAACATATTTTAGCTATGCACTTGTTTTAATTTTAATAAAATAATTCTCCTTTTTCGAAACTATTAACATACATTGTGTTATTTTAATTGATTTTAATAATTTTCATTTAATTAATAGCTAATTTTTTAGAATTTTAGGTAGGAAGTATAGAATATTAAATGATTTTGCTTTTAGAGTATATTTGCCATATTTAAAAAGATAATTTTTGAGAATAAATTTTATTTTATAATAAAAATTAACAAAATTATTTAATTTACTTTGAATATTTAAATTATTATCATTTTTTCAAATTAAAAATTTGTAATTATTAATAAAAACGATTTTATTTAATTTTTTTGTTACCAAAAAGGATATTTTAAATTTAATTTTAACAATTAGAATTATAAATTTGATTTAAAGCTATCTATTTTCTCTTAACAAATGAAATTTATATTTTAAAGTTATACTATTCAGAAAACTATGTTAAATAATAGAAGATGATTTATCTTGTATAAAATATTTGATTCTGATAAAATAAGGTATTATTTAAATACATTTATTTTATTACTAAAATTCAATTAATTTTAATTTTGTTTAACTTAATGATTAACATAATTTCTTTTCTGGTTTTGTTTTTATTTACTATTATTTATTCACTAAAAATAATAATAAGTTAAAAAAAATATTAACTAAATTTCAGTTAAACAATTTTTTTAAATGTAAAAGATAAAAAAACTAAATAATTCAATTTATTTCATTATTTTGGGTATATTTAAAAAGTAATTCATTTAAATTTGATCTATTTTAAAGTGTAAAAATTATTCAATAGTGAGAAACAAATACATAAAAAATATAAATTTACTTTAATTTTAAAAAACTATATAGTATATATATAATAATATCATTCAAATAAAATTTAATCTAAAATGATTGCTTCATCCTTTTTAACTTAATTTTGATTTTCAGTATCTCCTTTTTCTGCTTATTCAGTAATCAGGTTATTTGTTTATAAAGTTTTAGGTTAGTTGAGTTGGATTAATTTTTTATAATTTTTTTTGTGCCTTATATAGCTTACAACACAAACACTTGTTAAACCTACAAAGGCAAAACAAGAAAATGCTATTCCAAATATTTGCACTCCTGATAATTCTTTAGTACTCTCATCTTCAGAATTACAATATTTTTAATCAACATGTAAGCACTACTCATCATAATAAATTGATGAGCTATACGATATTTGGCATGCAATCTATCCATTTTAAACTTAACCTTAGCTCCAAGTTAAGACCCCTTACTCGTTATAATTTTAGCATATAAGTTTATTTGGGTTTTAATCTTACTTAATGGCATACATAATTTAGAATGATTAAGACTACTATAGAATTCTTTACTATGATTAAATGGATTTTACATTTAATAAGAACAGAGGTTACTTTTATGCACAACTATCCTATTAGCAATACATATTCGTGCTAACATAAGCAATTTATAAAACTTATAGTTATTATGATGAAGTTAAGTTTGTATCTTATTCAAGTAATGAGGTAGTATTTCCATTTTAAATATCTGATGAATTTAATATTTAACTAAATTTATATCCAGGCTAATTTGACTATCCTATAACTTTTAGTTAAGAAGATCCAGTAACAACAGATTACTTACCCTATGATGAACTAATATTACTCACTAAAGACTAATTTATTGTAAAAATATCATTTACAGCTTGCTAAATCTACTATTTATCTTCTGTCTTTGTTTAAGATTTGCTTTATATGTTTGATATAATTAAATCATATGATTAAGAAGTATATTAATTAATTTATTCTTAAACTTATTATAGTGCTTAAACTGTATTAATTCCAGAACTAATAACTTAAATCACGGAATTTTTAAGTTAAGTTAAACTTTCAGTAGTATTAGAAATTTTTACACATCCTTATTAACCATTAAATGATGAAAAGTATTCATTTGGTGAGCACTTTTAGCAATGATTTCCACTACCTATTACTTCCAATACTTATCCACATGATTCTATGCATAATTTATTATCAGAAGAAATATAATTTTGACATGTTGATGAGCATGTGCTATTACTAGGGAATTAATATTAACCTTAAGAGCAATTTTGAGAACATGTGTTAGAACCATTATCAATTTCAGGTGAAATGCAAGTATCAGTGCAAATATTGCTATTTGAGGCAGATATTTTTTTAAAGTTACAAAAAGTAGGATTTACACATTATTTATATTTTACTTAATTATAAGTAAAATAATAAATCATTTATTGCTCACTGCATTAATTTAAACATTAAACTTCCTAATTAGATGCGTCTACTTGTAAATAATTTGAGCAAACTTTACATTATTTTTAGCCATTAGATAAATCTACATATTCTCCTTTACCGCAGCTGCTAACACAAGCAGTTTTGTTAACATTTTAATATTATTAAAGGGGACATGACAATAAGCATCGATTACCAGATAAACTTATAAATTCTGAATTATTACAACTGTTAACGCAAGCTGTTCCATTAGAAGAGACATATTAATTTTGATTGCACTAATTACAATAGGATGTTGAATTAACAAATTAATTATCATCACAATTAGAAACACATTGAGGTGTATTATTTTTTATATTAATGTACTAACTCTTGTTACAAGTTATGCAGAAGTTAGTTTAATTCAAATATTATCTATTATCTGAGCAAGTAAGAGTGCATTAAGTCATATTATTTTAGTTAACAAATAATTTGTTTTTACAACTACTCAAAGGTTAGCAAGCTCGACCTGAAAAAGAAAGTACTTCTGTTTAATTATTGCAGAAATTAACACATTACTTTCCATCAGAAGAAACAAATTAAGTATTATTGCATTATGTACAATAATTTGTTGAATTCAAATATTGACCATCACTGCAACTAGATACACATTATGTTTAATTATTATTATCTAAACCAAAGTATTATTAATCTTGATTGCAAGTCACGCAAAAATTGTTTGTCATATTAATAAATTAATTTTTACCGTTACAATTAGAAATGCATTAGGTCATAGTATTATTTTAAACAAATAACTTGCTTTAGCAATCTGATTTATTTTAACATGCTCTACCAGATAGAGAAAGAATTTCTCCTTAATTACAAAAACTAACACAAGTTGTTTTGTTAGAAGAAAGATATTAAGTTGGATTACAAGATGTACAGTAATTATTAGTTATATTTGCATATTATGCATCTCCACAGTTTGGAACACACTACAATTAATTTTTATCATCAAAACCTACAAATTAGTTAGATGTGCAATTTTAACAAAGACCTGTAGAATTCAAAAACTAATTAAAACCATTACAATTAGAAACACACTATTGTACTCCATTATTTTATGTAATCTATTAAGTACAATTTTCTTTATATATGCAAGCATTTCCATTTAAATTAAGTATTTAACCACCTAAATCACAAGTTTATAAGCAAGATGTTTAATTATAAGAAGGAAAACCTTTTTGACATTTTACACAGTAGCTGGTGGAGTTATAATATAAACCTTCATTGCATTTACTAACACAAGTTCCATTTTTCTTAGAATCATCATAATTTATGAAAGGTGTATCTCCACTACAAGTATAACATGTCTAATTATTTAGATCAACAAATTATCTATTTGAATTGCAATTAGAAACACATTGTGTTATGCTATTATTTTATGAAATAAGCTAAGTACAGTTTTCTTTATAAATGCAAGCATTTCCATTTAAGTTAAGTATTTAACCACCCTTATCGCAATTATCTAAGCAAGAAGCTTAATCATAAGAAGGGAAACCTTTTAGACATTTTACACAGTAGCGGGTGAAGTCATAATATAAACCTTCACTACATCTACCAACACATTGAGTTGTGCTATTTGTTTGTGCAAAAAGCTATGTACAATTTTCTTTATAAATGCAAGCAGTTCCATTTAAGTTAAGTATTTAACCACCCTTATCACATGTTTCAAAGCAAGTTGATTAATCATAAGAAGGGAAACCATTTTGACATTAAAGGCAGTAGTTAGTAGAGTTATAATATAAACCTTCATTGCATTTACTAACACAAGTTCCATTTTTCTTAGAATCATCATAATTTATGAATGGTGTATCTCCACTACAAGTATAGCAATAATTATTTAGATCAACAAATTATCTATTTGAATTGCAATTAGAAATACATTTTGTTGTGTCATTATTTTATGAAATAAGCTAAGTACAATTTTCTTTATAAATGCAAGCATTTCCATTTAAGTTAAGTATTTAACCACCCTTAACGCAAGTATCTAAGCAAGAAGATTAATCATAAGAAGGGAAACCTTTTTGACATTAAAGGCAGTAGCTGGTGGAGTTATAATATAAACCTTCATTGCATTTACTAACACAAGTTCCATTTTTCTTAGAATCATCATAATTTATGAATGGTGTATCTGCACTACAAGTATAGCAATAATTATTTATATCAACAAATTATCTATTTGAATTGCAATTAGAAATACATTTTGTTGTGTTATTAGTTTGTGCAAAAAACTAAGTACAATTTTCTTTATAAATGCAAGCATTTCCATTTAAGTTAAGTATTTAACCACCCTTATCGCAAGTATCTAAGCAAGAAGATTAATCATAAGAAGGGAAACCTTTTTGACATTTTACACAGTAGCTGGTGTAGTTATAATATAAACCTTCATTGCATTTACTAACGCAAGTTCCATTTTTCTTAGAATCATCATAATTTATGAAAGGTGTATCTCCACTACAAGTATAACATGTCTAATTATTTAGATCAACAAATTATCTATTTGAATTGCAATTTGAAACACATTGTGTTGTGGCATTAGTTTGTGCAAAAAACTAAGTACAATTCTCTTTATAAATACAAGCAGTTCCATTTAAGTTAAGTATTTAATCACCCTTATCGCATGTTTCAAAGCAAGTTGATTAATCATAAGAAGGGAAACCATTTTGACATTAAAGGCAGTAGTTAGTAGAGTTATAATATAAACCTTCATTGCATTTACTAACACAAGTTCCATTTTTCTTAGAATCATCATAATTTATGAATGGCGTATCTGCACTACAAGTATAGCAATAATTATTTATATCAACAAATTATCTATTTGAATTACAATTAGAAATACATTTTGTTGTGTCATTAGTTTGTGCAAAAAACTAAGTACAATTTTCTTTATAAATGCAAGCATTTCCATTTAAGTTAAGTATTTAACCACCCTTATCGCAAGTATCTAAGCAAGAAGATTAATCATAAGAAGGGAAACCTTTTTGACATTTTACACAGTAGCTGGTGTAGTTATAATATAAACCTTCATTGCATTTACTAACACAAGTTCCATTTTTCTTAGAATCATCATAATTTATGAAAGGTGTATCTCCACTACAAGTATAACATGTCTAATTATTTAGATCAACAAATTATCTATTTGAATTGCAATTAGAAATACATTTTGTTGTGCTATTATTTTATGAAATAAGCTAAGTACAATTTTCTTTATAAATGCAAGCAGTTCCATTTAAGTTAAGTATTTAATCACCCTTATCACATGTTTCAAAGCAAGTTGATTAATCATAAGAAGGGAAACCTTTTTGACATTAAAGGCAGTAGTTAGTAGAGTTATAATATAAACCTTCATTGCATTTACTAACACAAGTTCCATTTTTCTTAGAATCATCATAATTTATGAAAGGTGTATCTCCACTACAAGTATAACATGTCTAATTATTTAGATCAACAAATTATCTATTTGAATTGCAATTAGAAATACATTGTGTTGTGTTATTATTTTATGAAATAAGCTAAGTACAATTTTCTTTATAAATGCAAGCAGTTCCATTTAAGTTAAGTATTTAACCACCCTGATCGCATGTGTCTAAGCAAGTTGATTAATCATAGGAAGGGAAACCTTTTTGACATTATACACAGTTGCTGGTGGAGTCATAATATAAACCTTCACTGCATCTATCAACACATTGTGTTGTGGTATTAGTTTGCGCAAAAAGCTAAGTACAATTTTCTTTATAAATGCAAGCAGTTCCATTTAAGTTAAGTATTTAACCACCCTTATCGCATGTTTCAAAGCAAGTTGATTAATCATAAGAAGGGAAACCTTTTTGACATTAAAGGCAGTAGCTGGTAGAGTTATAATATAAACCTTCATTGCATTTACTAACACAAGTTCCATTTTTCTTAGAATCATCATAATTTATGAATGGTGTATCTGCACTACAAGTATAGCATATCTAATTACTTAGATCAACAAATTATCTATTTGAATTGCAATTTGAAACACATTGTGTTGTGCCATTAGTTTGTGCAAAAAACTAAGTACAATTTTCTTTATAAATGCAAGCAGTTCCATTTAAGTTAAGTATTTAATCACCCTTCTCGCATGTGTCTAAGCAAGAAGCTTAATCATAAGAAGGAAAACCTTTTTGACATTATAGACAGTAGCTGGTGGAGTCATAATATAAACCTTCACTGCATCTATCAACACATTGTGTTGTGGTATTAGTTTGCGCAAAAAGCTAAGTACAATTTTCTTTATAAATGCAAGCAGTTCCATTTAAGTTAAGTATTTAACCACCCTTATCGCATATTTCAAAGCAAGTTGATTAATCATAAGAAGGGAAACCATTTTGACATTAAAGGCAGTAGTTAGAAGAGTTATAATATAAACCTTGATTGCATTTACTAACACAAGTTCCATTTTTCTTAGTATCATCATAATTTATGAACGGTGTATCTGCACTACAAGTATAGCATATCTAATTATTTAGATCAACAAATTATCTATTTGAATTGCAATTAGAAACACATTGTGTTGTGCCATTAGTTTGTGCAAAAAACTAAGTACAATTTTCTTTATAAATGCAAGCAGTTCCATTTAAGTTAAGTATTTAACCACCCTTATCGCATGTTTCAAAGCAAGTTGATTAATCATAAGAAGGGAAACCTTTTTGACATTAAAGGCAGTAGCTGGTAGAGTTATAATATAAACCTTCATTGCATTTACTAACACAAGTTCCATTTTTCTTAGAATCATCATAATTTATGAATGGTGTATCTCCACTACAAGTATAACATGTCTAATTATTTAGATCAACAAATTATCTATTTGAATTGCAATTAGAAATACATTGTGTTGTGTTATTATTTTATGAAATAAGCTAAGTACAATTTTCTTTATAAATGCAAGCAGTTCCATTTAAGTTAAGTATTTAACCACCCTGATCGCATGTGTCTAAGCAAGAAGCTTAATCATAAGAAGGAAAACCTTTTTGACATTATACACAGTTGCTGGTGGAGTCATAATATAAACCTTCACTGCATCTATCAACACATTGTGTTGTGGCATTAGTTTGCGCAAAAAGCAAAGTACAATTTTCTTTATAAATGCAAGCAGTTCCATTTAAGTTAAGTATTTAACCACCCTTATCGCATGTTTCAAAGCAAGTTGATTAATCATAAGAAGGGAAACCATTTTGACATTAAAGGCAGTAGTTAGTAGAGTTATAATATAAACCTTCATTGCATTTACTAACACATTGTGTTGTGGCATTAGTTTGCGCAAAAAGCTAAGTACAATTTTCTTTATAAATGCAAGCAGTTCCATTTAAGTTAAGTATTTAACCACCCTGATCGCATGTGTCTAAGCAAGTTGATTAATCATAAGAAGGGAAACCTTTTTGACATTAAAGGCAGTAGCTGGTAGAGTTATAATATAAACCTTCATTGCATTTACTAACACATTGTGTTGTGGCATTAGTTTGCGCAAAAAGCTAAGTACAATTTTCTTTATAAATGCAAGCAGTTCCATTTAAGTTAAGTATTTAACCACCCTTATCGCATGTTTCAAAGCAAGTTGATTAATCATAAGAAGGGAAACCTTTTTGACATTAAAGGCAGTAGCTGGTAGAGTTATAATATAAACCTTCATTGCATTTACTAACACAAGTTCCATTTTTCTTAGAATCATCATAATTTATGAATGGTGTATCTGCACTACAAGTATAGCATATCTAATTACTTAGATCAACAAATTATCTATTTGAATTGCAATTTGAAACACATTGTGTTGTGCCATTAGTTTGTGCAAAAAACTAAGTACAATTTTCTTTATAAATGCAAGCAGTTCCATTTAAGTTAAGTATTTAATCACCCTTCTCGCATGTGTCTAAGCAAGAAGCTTAATCATAAGAAGGAAAACCTTTTTGACATTATAGACAGTAGCTGGTGGAGTTATAATATAAACCTTCGTTACATTTACCAACACAAGTACCATTTTTGTTAGAATCATCATAATTTATGAAAGGCGTATCTTCACTACAAGTATAACATATATTGTATGTATCTACAAACTATTTATCTAAGTCACAATTCTAAGCAAAACATAGGCTTATAATGATGCAAAGGCAAGATAGAAGTATTAATTTTTTTTACATATTTTTTTAATTTTTACCTTATAGTTAAATTATTTTTAATTAATTAATTTTTATAAATTGAAGTTTTTAATGACTATTTGAAGTAAATATTTAGTTTTAAATTTTTAATTGTAACGAATAATATGAATATAGATTCCATTACTTATAAAATATCTAAATACTGACTTTGAAATTCTAATTTAAAAATATAATCAAATTTTTTTAATTAAAAATAATATCTTACCCGTAACTCTAAATTTGCATATTTAAATTTAAAATATTGTTTTTAATTGTTAATTATTTGTTAAATATGTAATTCTTTTATTAAAATGGTTTTAAGAATATAATCAAATCAAGCTTCTTTTCAAAAAATAAACAAAATATATTTTTTAAAAGATATAGAAACTAATATTTTTTTTTATCAATTTTATATTAGTTTTAATGGTTAAATTCTTCAACTTAGTAGTCAATAATACATTTAGTTCACATCTACTGATCAATATTATAAATATTTAGTCTTTAAATATAAATATATAAATAATATAGTATCACACTGTTTTTTCTAAGTTATTTAAGAAATATGTTTTAAATTAATTTGTTTGGTTTTAAAACAGTGAAAAACTATTACTATTATTCTCATTATTTTTAATAATTTGTGGTTAAAGATTAATTATTAGCAAAGTTTTTTAAATATATAACGACTAGGGAAATAATGATTTAAATAAAACTATCATCATTAACTGATATGTAAACAACTATATTTCATAATCAACCTTATCTATTTTAATTGATAAATTTCAATTTTAATTTTATTTTTCGTTATTTTTAAAATACATCTTCTTATTTTCTTTGATTATGCTTTGACTTATATTTTTTTTTAAATATATAATTTTAAAGAGGAAATGTAAAATTTATATTTATTTCTTTGCTTTCTTTATAAAATAATTTAAAAATTTTTAATTATCTGAAAAAAATATTTTTAAAAACAAAAAAATGATAGAAAAAAAAATGTATCTTAGAGTTAAAAATTTTCAAATTGAGAAGAGTATAATACCTCAAATGAAAAGCAAACAGTTAATAATACGTATTAATAGAAATATATTTAGTAAATTTTTGATTATTAATTATTTAAATTTAGAGACTTTCTTATAATAATTTAATAGTATTCATATCATATTCAGATTAGGCTTTTAAATTGCTTATTGTAATCATTTTTAAATGTTTTATATTTGCCAAAAATAATTTTCATGAGATTTTATCTTTTTAAAAGCATAGATATTAAATTAATTTCCTCAATAATATGAACTTAAAAATATATTTATAATTTATTATTCTTCAAATTTTAAAGGAAAAAATAAGGTGAAAATTTAATTAACTAAATAAGTTATTAATTTTTTTCTTAAATAACTATTAAATATTCTCTTATAAATTATGAATATATTTATAATACTTTTTTAAGATAAAGAAGAAATTTTTAAAAAATTCAATTCATCTATAATAAAAAATTAAATTTATAACTATGCTTTCTTTAAAATAATATTAATATAAAAAAATGAAAGTAAAAAATGTATCTTAGAGTTAAAATTTTTCAAATTTTGAAGAGTATAATAACTTAAATCAAAATCAAACAGACAATAATACGTATTTATCCAAAAATATATCTGAATTCTTTATTATTTATTTAAAAATTTAGAGACTTTCTTATTATAATTTAATAGTATCAATCCATATCTTATTCAGATTAGGCATTTATATATCTTTTTGTAATTTAAATGTTTTATATTCCTCAAAAATAATTTTTATAAGATTTGTCTTATTAAAAGCATAAATATTAAATTTCTGTAAAAATATCAATTTAAAATTATATTTATTTATCATTACTAATTCTTCAAATATAAAAGAAAAAAAAAATTAACATGAGCAATAAAAACTGATGCATTTAGATATTTATTTATTTATTACATTACAAAATTGTAATCTAAACAACTGATTATAAAAAGCTGTTTTTTCAAGCTTTTACAATAATTAATAAAATTTATTTTAGTTTTTTTATAGACTTTTTGAAAAAAAAATAATAGTTCTATTTTAGAAATTTTAATGCTAACTGATTTTATAGATAAAACATTATAATTTTTTAAAAACTATTATATACTTTAGTTTTTATAACATAATCTATTAAAAACGAATTATAAGATTAACCTTTGACTTATGTAATTCTTTATGCTTTTTTATTAATTTGTTATTTCTCTTTAAATTGATAAAAAAATGAAATCATGAATTATATATGACAAATACTATAATTATTACAATAATTACAAATACTAAAATAAATCCTGAAATAAATAAGATGAAAAGTCTAATTCAAGCTTTGAATTAGATATGATATTTAGATTACAGATCCTAAATTTATTTGAGATATCTCTCAAATATTTTTGTAAATATTTATATTTTAGATAGGATAAATAAGTATTCAAATAAAATGAACAGACTAAAATATTTTTAAAAATATTCCTTATTAGTAGTCAATTAAATGATATTTGCTAGATTGATTTGATTTGGTTGGATGTAATTTGCCATAGTTTTTATTTTTCAAAAGATTGATTCTAAATACTATTTTTATTAGGAGATGGGTGACTCAACTTATTTAATTACAAGTAAGTGGGATATTTTATTAAGTAAATTTTATTGACTTTGATTACAATTTAATACTTAGATAGCTAATTAGAATTTTTTAATTAAATTATAATGGAATAATTTCATATCTTTTAAAAAATTTATTTCACCTAAAATGCTTTAGCTAAATAATTAATCACTACTTATGTAATATAAAGTGAGTGCTATTATAAAGAAACTCATTTTGTAAATATTTTATTTGATTTTATTTAAAAAAGCATATTTTCGACTTAAAAATTATAAATAATATTATATTTATTTCAAATTTTGAAAGCAATATATAATAATAAAAACTAAATAAATATGAAATAATAATAATACAACTTTTTTCTAATAAATTTTCCTTTCTAGTTTATTTAATAATTCGAAAAACATTAATCCTTGAAATTAACAATATATCAAGTATTTTGAACTTCCTATATATTTATTTTTAATGTATATCTAATTTATAATATTTAATAAGTGGCATTAATAGGAATTTAGCTCTAAAGCATAATAACAAGATTAACAAGTAGAAAAAATATGACATTTTAAAAAAATTATAAAATACATAAAAAAGATTTCAATATCTCTATGTTTCTATTAGTATTCTTTTGATTCTTTTTACGATAAAAGTAAACATCGGTTGATAAATATTTACATTATTTAAACCAATTAACAATACATAATTTACCTTGAATATAAGTTTCTAAAATTTAAATGCTCTTTTTATGTAGCAATACTGTTTTATTTATACTTAATATAATTTGTTAATTTTTAAATCTGTAAGGGAATTTTTTGGAAAATAATACGAGAATATAATTTAAGATATATTATTAATCAATTTTGTAAATTATTACTGGTAAGTATATCTGTAATCTAATTTGTTTTTTTGAGAAAATACACTTTTTAAAAATATTATTTTTTATTTTTAGATTTGTTTAATTCTAATATAATTTGTTAATGATTTTCATTAAATTATATAAAATTTAAGATAGATACATAAGAATTTAATTATCTTAACTATGTGATTATTTTTCATATAATTATTGGATATATATCTTTAATAAATAATATCTTTTCATTTTAAAATGTGAGAAAATTATTTATGACCACATTTGATAGTATTTAATTAATCCCAACCTTAAGATTTTAAATTATAATTTTTATATTTTATATTAAATTTTATTCCTTTTTGATTTTATAAAATAGTAACTTTTGTAACTAAATAGATAAAATTAGTAAGATATTTTTTAAATATTATTATGATTTGTTTATCTTATTTTAGATGTTTTTAAAATAGCTTAAATGAATATTAAAAAACAAAAAACCATTTTATATTTCGATAATTTTTCAAGTGCAAAGCTCATTTTGAGTTTAATAATTGCCAAGAAATATAAAACCTTTTGTTTTAACTACTATAAAAAAATAAACTTTTTATTTTCTATTTAATTTATAAGAGAATAAATTTTGCATTAATATCTGAAAAAAAAAATATTTGCAAACATTTTCATATAAGGAATCTATCAGTTGTATCTTTTCTTAATTTTTGTTAGGCTATGGTTGAATTTATATATTAGGAGGGAAGTATTGATTGAAGCTTTTAGGAATTAAGATTAGAAGTTATTGCTTAGAGTTAGATTAAAATGTATGGTAAATTAATCAAAAGTTGAAATCTTTTTTAAATATATAATTTCTTGATTTTAGTTTTGGGATTTATTTAAATTTAAATAACGAATACCTATTAGCAAAATTTAATTAACTATAATCTGTTTTTAGATTAAATTTACAAATAATTAAGATGATGAACAAATCCATGGCAAAATATATTTATTTTTTTATTATAATAATTTATATATTTATGCTTTTTTATAATTTTATAATTTAAAATAATATTAATATTTTTTAAAAAACAAAAAATATCAATTTTATTTTTTAAATATATTTGTATCCAAAAAAATTTGAAAAAACTAATTCAAAGAAATTTTTTAAGTGAATAAGATAAAAAACTAAATAATTAAATTTATTTCATTATTTTAAGCATAGATAAAATGTAATTCATTTAAATTTGATCTATTTTAAAGTGTAAAAATTATTCAATAGTGAGAAACAAAAATATAAAAATATAAATTTACTTTAATTTAAAAAAATATTATATAATATATATAAAATATCATTCAAGCGCAATTTAATCTAAAATGATTGCTTCATCCTTTTTAGCTTAATTTTGATTTTCTGTATCTATTTTTTCTCCTTATTCAGTAATTAGGTTATTTGCTTATAAAGCTTAAGGTTAGTTGAGTTGAATAAATTTTTTACAATTTTTTTTGCGCCTTATATAGCTTATAACACAAACACTTGTTATACCTACAAAGGCAATACAAGAAAATGTTATTCCAAATATTTGCACTCCTGATAATCCTTTAGTACTCTCATCTTCAGAATCACAATATTTTTAATCAACATGTAAACACTACTCATCATAATATATTGATGAACTATACGATATTTGGCATGCAATCTATCCATTTTAAACTTAACCTTAGCTCCAAGTTAAGACCCCTTACTCGTTATAATTTTAGCATATAAGTTTATTTGGGTTTTAATCTTACTTAATAGCATACATAATTTAGAATGATTAAGACTACTATAGAATTCTTTACTATGATTAAACGGATTTTACATTTAATAAGAACAGAGGTTACTTTTATGCACAACTATACTATTAGCAATACATATTCGTGCTAACATAAGCAATTTATAAAACTTATGGTTATTATGATGAAGTTAAATTTGTATCTTATTCAAGTAATGAGGTAGTATTTCCATTTTAAATATCTGATGAATTTAATATTTAACTAAATTTGTATCCAGGCTAATTTGTCTATCCTATAACTTTTAGTTAAGAAGATCCAGTAACAACGGACTACTTACCCTATGATGTACTAATTTTGCTCACTAAAGACTAATTTATTGTAAAAATGTCATTTACAGCTTGCTAAATCTACTATTTATCTTCTGTCGTTGTTTAAGATTTACTTTATATGTTTGATAAAATTAAATCATATGATTAAGAAGTATATTAATTAATTTATTCTTAAACTTTTTATAGTGCTTAAACTGTATTAATTCCAGTGCTGATAACTTAAATCACAGAATTTTTAAGTTAAGTTAAACTTTCAGTAGTATTAGAAATTTTTACACATCCTTATTAACTTTTTAGTGAAAAGTATTCATCTGGTTAGCACTTTGAGCAACGATTTTCACTACCTACTACTTCCAATACTTATCCACATGATTCTATGCATAATTTATTATCAGAAGAAATATAATTTTGACATGTTGATGAGCATGTGCTATTACTAGGGAATTAATATTAACCTTAAGAGCAATTTAGAGAACATGTGCTAGAACCATTGTCTATTTCAGGTGAAATGCAAGTATCAGTGCAAATATTGCTATTTGAGGCAGATATTTTTTTAGATTTACAAAAAGTAGGATTTACACATTATTTATATTTTACTTAATTATAAGTAAAATAATAAATCAATTATTGCTGACTGCATTAATTTAAACATTAAACTTCCTAATTAGATGTGTCTACTTGTAAATAGTTTGAGCAAACTTTACATTATTTTTAGCCATTAGATTAATCTACATATTCTCCTATACCGCAGCTACTAACACAAGCAGTTTTGTTTACATTTTAATATTATTAAAGGGGACATGATAATAAGCATCTATTACCAGATAAACTTATAAATTCTGAATTATTGCAACTGTTAACACAAACTGTTCCATTAGAAGAGACATATTAATTTTGATTGCACTAATTGCAATAGGATGTTGAGTTAACAAATTAATTATCATCACAATTAGAAACACATTGAAGTATATTATTTTTTACATTAATGTACTAACTGTTGTTACATGTTATGCAGAAGTTAGTTTAATTCAAATATTATCTATTACCTGAACAAGTAGCAGTGCATTGAGTCATATTATTTTAGTTTACAAATAATTTGTTCATCTATTAAGTACAATTTTCTTTATAAATGCAAGCATTTCCATTTAAGTTAAGTATTTAACCACCCTAATCACATGTGCCTAAGCAAGATGTTTAATTATAAGAAGGGAAACCATTCTGACATTATAAGCATAATTTATTAGAGCTATAATATAAACCTTCATTACATTTACCAACACATTGTATTGTGCCATTAGTTTGTGCAATAAACTAAGTACAATTTTCTTTATAAATGCAAGCGTTTCCATTTAAGTTAAGTATTTACTAACCCTAATCGCATGTACCATAGCAAGATGTTTAATTGTAAGAAGGGAAACCGTTTTGACATTTTACACAGTAGTTAGTGGAGTTATAATATAAACCTTCATTGCATTTACTAACACATTGTGTTGTACCATTATTTTATTAAATAAGCTAAGTACAATTTTCTTTATAAATGCAAGCATTTCCACTTAAGTTAAGTATTTAACCACCCTATTCACATGTGTCTAAGCAAGATGTTTAATCGTAAAAAGGAAAACCTTTTTGACATTTTACACAGAAGCTGGTGGAGTTATAATATAAACCTTCATTGCATTTGCCAACACAAGTTCCATTTTTGTTAGTATCATCATAATTTATGAACGTAGTATTCCCACTACAAGTATAGCATATCTTATTAGTTAGATCAACAAATTATCTATTTGAATTGCAATTAGAAACACACTATGTAGTACCATTATTTTATGAAATAAGCTAAGTACAATTTTCTTTATAAATGCAAGCGTTTCCATTTAAATTAAGTATTTAACCACCCTAATCGCATGTGCCTAAACATGATGTTTAATTATAAGAAGGGTAACCGTTTTGACATTTTATACAGTATGTTGGTGGAGTTTTAATATAAACCTTCATTGCATTTACTAACACATTGTGTTATACCATTATTTTATTAAATAAGCTAAGTACAATTTTCTTTATAAATGCAAGCATTTCCACTTAAGTTAAGTATTTAACCACCCTAATCACATGTGCCTAAACATGATGTTTAATTATAAGAAGGGTAACCATTCTGGCATTATAAGCAGTAGCTGGTGGAGTTATAATATAAACCTTCATTGCATTTACCAACACATTGTGCTGTGCTATTAGTTTGTGCAATAAACTAAGTACAATTTTCTTTATAAATGCAAGCATCTCCACTTAAGTTAAGTATTTAACCACCCTAATCACATGTGCCTAAGCAAGATGTTTAATTATAAGAAGGGAAACCATTCTGACATTTTACACAGTAGCTGGTGGAGTTATAATACAAACCTTCATTGCATTTGCCAACACAAGTTCCATTTTTATTAGAATCATCATAATTTATGAACGTAGTATTCCCACTGCAAGTATAGCATATCTTATTAGTTAGATCAACAAATTATCTATTTGAATTGCAATTAGAAACGCATTGTGATGTACCATTATTTTAGGAAATAAGCTAAGTACAATTTTCTTTATAAATACAAGCAGTCCCATTTAAGTTAAGTATTTAACCACCCTAATCGCATGTGCCTAAGCAAGATGTTTAATTGTAAGAAGGGAAACCATTTTGACATTTTACACAGTAGCTGGTGGAGTTATAATACAAACCTTCATTGCATTTGCCAACACAAGTTCCATTTTTGATAGAATCATCATAATTTATGAACGGTGTATTTCCACTACAAGTATGGCATATATTGTTTGAATCAACAAACTATTTATCTTAGTTGCAATTATCAGTAAGGCATAAACTTAAATAGATGCAAAAGCAAGATAGTAGTAATATTTTTTTTTACATATTCTTTAATTTTTACTTTTTAGTTTAATTATTTTTAATTAATTAATTTATATAAATTTAAGTTTTTAATGTCTATTTAAAGTAAATATTATGTTTTAAATTTTATATTTTAGTGAATAATATGTATATGGATTCCCTTACTCCTAACATATCTAAATACTAACTTTGAAATTCTAATTTATAAAACAAATTTTTTAATTAAATATATAGTCTTACCCGTAGCTTTATATTTGTAAATTTAAATTTAGAATATTGTTTTTAATTTATAAACAAGGTAATTATTTACATTTATATAAAAATTGTTTTAAAAATATAATCAATTAAAGTTTCATTTAAAAAAATAAATAATTTATGTTTTCTTAAAAGATATAGAAACTAATATCTTTTTCTTACCTATTGTTTTGAGTTATTTTACAGTGTACAGAATTTATATTTAACTGATCAATATCATAAATATGTAGTCTTTAAATATAATGTAGGATCATTAATTAATTTGTTTGGTTTTAAAACAGTGAAAAAATAATTACTATTATTTTCATTATTTTTAATTATTTGTGGTTAAATATTAATCCTTAGCAAAGTTTTTAAATATATAACCACTAGGGATAGGATGATTTAAATAAGACTATCATCATAAATGATATGTAAACAACTATATTTCATAATCAACTCTATCTATTTTAATTTTATTTTTTGTATTTTTAAAATACATCTTCTTATTTTTTTTGATTAGGCTTTAACTTAATATTTTTTGATTTATACAATTTTAAAGAGAAAATATAAAACTTATGTTTATTTCTATGCTTTCTTTATAAAACAATTTTAATCTGATAAAAATATTTTTTAATAAACAAACAAATGAAAGAATGAAATTTATCCTAGAGTTAACAATTTTTAACTGATAAGAGTATAATACCTCAAACGAAAATCAAATAGATAATTATACGTATTAATAAAGAAAAATTTAGTAACTTTTTGATTATTTATTATTTAAATTTAGAGACTTTCTAATAATTACTTATTAATATCCATATCTTATAGAGATTAGGATAATATATATCTTTTTGTAATTTTTTTTTAAATGTTTTATATTTCCCAAAAATAATTTTCATGAGATTTTATCTTTTTAAAATCATATATATTAAAACAATACAAAAAAATCAACTTAAAAATATATTTATAATAAAATGATTCTTCAAATATAAAAGGAAAAGATAAGATGAAATTTAATTTGATTAACTAAATAAGTAATTAATTTTAAACTAAAATAGCTATTAAATATTCTTTTATAAACCATGAATAAATTCTTGATACTTTAAGATTTAGAAGCAATTTTAAAAAATTCAATTTATCTAAAATAAAAAATATAAATTTATTTTTATGCTTTTTTTATAAAACAATTTTAAAGGAAATAAATTTACCTTAGAGTTAAAATTTCTCAAATTGAGAAGAGTATAATACTTCAAACGAAAATTAAACAGAAAATAATACGTATTGATAAAAAAATATTTTGTAACTTTTTGATTATTTATTTATTTAAATTTAGAGACTTTCTTATAATTATTTAATAATATCCATATATTATTCAGATTAGGCTTTTATATATCTTTTTGTAATCTTTTTTAAATATTTTATATTTCTCTAAAATAATTTTCATGAGATTTATCAAAATTATATAAAATACATTATCAACTTATAAATGTATTTATAATAAAATTATTCATCCATCAAGTAAGTTTAAAAGGAAAAGAGGTGAAAATTAATTTGATTAATGAAATAAGTAAATAATTTTAAATTTAAATAACTAGTAAATATTCTCTTATTAATCATGAATAAATACTTGATACTTTAAGAAATAGAAGCAATTTATAAAAAATTCAATCCATCAAAATCTAAAATATTTGTTTATTTCTATGCTTTTTTTAAAAAATAATTTTAATATAAAAAAATGAAAGAAAAAAATTTATCTTAGAGTTAAAATTTCTCAAACTTTCAAGAGAATAATAACTTAAATCAAAATTTAACAGATAATAATACGTATTAATCCAAAAATATATCTTAACTTTTTTATTATTTATTATATACATTTAGAGACTTTCTTATAATTATTTAATAATATCCATATATTATTCAGATTAGGCTTTTATTTATTATTTTGTAATATTTTTAAATATTTTATATTTCTCTAAAATAATTTTCATAAGATTTTGTC
This sequence comes from Tetrahymena thermophila SB210, assembly GCF_000189635.1. Lineage (NCBI taxonomy): Eukaryota > Ciliophora > Oligohymenophorea > Hymenostomatida > Tetrahymenidae > Tetrahymena > Tetrahymena thermophila. The sequence continues at coordinate 33,135 of NW_002476345.1, forward strand.
TTATCAAAAGCATAAATATTAAATATCTGCAATAATATCAACTTAAGATTATATTTATTTATCATAAATTATTCTTCAAATATGAAAGGAAAAAAGAAATTAGTATGAGCAATAAAAACTGACACATTTTAGATATTAATTTATTAATTACATTATAAAATTGTAATCTAACAACTGATTATAAAAAACTGTATTTTGAATCTTTTTATAATAATTAATAAAATTTGTTTTAGTTTTTTTATAGACTTTTTGAAATAAAAATAGTATTTCTATTTTATAAATTTCAAAGCAAACTGATTTTATAGATAAAACATTATAATGTTTAAATGTCTTTTATACAAGTTAGTTTTTATAACATAATCTATTTTAAAAGCATTGTAAGCTTAATATTTGACTTATGTAATTTTCTATGCTCTTTTATTAATTTGCTATTTTTTTTTTATTAAAATTGATGAAAAAGTGAAATCATAAATTAGATATAATAAATACTTGTGATTATTACAATTACTCCAAATATTTAAATAAATCCTGAAATAAGTAAGATGAAAAGACTAATTCAAGCTTGTTTAAAATAGATCTGATATTTATTTTGCAGTTAATTAATTTATTTGAGATATCTCTCAAATATTATTCTAAATATTTATATTATAGATAGGATAAATAGGTATTCAAATAAAATGGACTGGCTAAAATATTTTTAAAAATAATCCATTATTAGTAGACAATTAAATAATATTTGCTAGATTGATTTGATTTTATTGAATGTGATTAGCGATAGTTTTTATTTTTTAAAATATTCTATATACTATTTTTATTTGGAGATGGGTGACTCAACTTATCTAATTATATGTAAGTGGGATGTCTAGTTAAGTAAATTTAATTTACTTTGATTACAGTTTAATATTTAGCTAACTAATTAAATGGTAAAAGAATAATTTCCTATTTTTTTAAATATCTGTTTCACCTAAAATGTTTTAGATAAAAAATTTATCACTTTAATATAAAGTGAGCTCTATTATATTGAAACTCATTTTTTAATTATTTTATTGCATTTTATTTAATAAAGCATATTTTTGACTTAAAAATTAAAAATAATATAATTTGTATTTCGCGTTTTGAAAGTAATATTAATAAAAACTTAAATATATATGAAATAATAATTCAATTTTTTCTAAAAAATGTTTCTTTCTAATTTATTTAATAATTGGAAAAACATTAATCCTTGAATTAATAATATAATAAGTATTTTGAATTTCCTATACATTTATTTTTTATGTAAATCTAATTTATTATATTTGATAAAGAACATAATTATGGATTTAGCTCTAAAATATGACATTTTAAAAAAATTATAATAAACATAAGAAAGATCTGTATATCTTCAATAATATCTTGTCATTTTTAAATTTGATAAAATCATTTATGACCACTTTTGATAGTATTTAATTAATCCCACCCCTAAAATTTTAAATAATAATTTTTATATTTTATATTAAATTGTAGACTTTTTTGATTTTATAAAATAGTAACTTTTGTAATTAATTAAATAGGTAAAATTAGTTAAATATTTTTTAAATATTAGAATTACTTGCTTACCTTATTTTAGATGTTTTTAAAATAGCTTAAATGAATATTTAAAAAATAAACAAACAAAAAACCATTTTATATTTAGATCATTTTTCAAGTGAAAAGCTCATTTTGAGTTTCATATTTGTCAAAAAATATATATCCTTTTATTTTGACGAAACTACAAAATTTACTTAATATTTTCTATTTTATAAAGAAGAGAGTAATCTTTGCTTAAATATGGGGGGAAAAATATTTGTAAACATTTTCACATAAGGAGTCTATCAGTTTTATCTTATATTTCCTAGGCTATGGTTGAATTTGTATTTTAAGAGAGACATATTGATAGAAGCTTTTTGGAAGTAAGAATAGAAGCTTATAGCTTAGAGTTTAATTTAAAATGTATGGTAAATTAATCAAAAGTTGAAATCTTTTTTAAATAAATAATTTCTTGGTTTTAGTTTTGTGATTTAGTTAAATTTAAATTTGTAAACTTTATTAGCTAAAATCTAATGAATTATAATAATCTGTTTTTAGATTACCCATTAAAAAGATTAATTAATTAAAATATTGGATATTAGTTTTTATATAAAAGATTTTTTATTTTTGAGAATATTTAAATTTCAATAATTTAACTAATATTTTATCAATGCTACACTATTTAACTTTATGTATAGGCAATTTTGTGGCAGAGAAAAACAATTAAAATAATTATATTTATTTTAATCTATTCTTCCTTCTTTTTGAAGTTAAAATACTAATCAAACTTTAAAAATTATATAAATATTATTTAGTATCTAAGTCAGATAAAGAAAAAAATACCAATTTTTGGTATTATATATTTTACTTCAATATCAAAATCAAAAATAAGTTTTGATTATTTTTTATCAAAAATTGTATAAAGTAGTTAAGCAATAAAATTAATTAATTAGTAAGTTATTATTATTTAGCTATTCTTATATATTTATTTCTTGAAAAAACTATGAATTTTTATAAAAGCTAAAAAAGATTTTTATAAGAATTTGAAGATCTTATCTATTGTATAAAATGAATAGATAATCTTAATATTTAATTTATTTTTATATTTTATTGAAAAAATTTTAAAAAGAATATCTGAATAATCAAATGTTTAAAAAAAACATATTTATGTAGAATATAAATATATATTGTTTATTTAAATATTTGTTCATTTTAGTAATGAAATTAAGAATACGAAAAAGAAGAGGGAAATTGTTAATATGTTCTAAAAATTTGAAAAATAAAAGAGTATGGAGCTTTTATATTTTCTAGCTATGTAGAGATCTAGCTCCTTTTCAATTTTCTCTTACTACTACTTTTTAGAAATACAGTGGTTGGTCTTATCGTAGAAAGAAGTATATATTTTTTATATTTGTGATGCTTAATTAAATGTTTCTTTGTTTTGTGAAAATTGTTTAATAATTTTATTGTTTCGAGATATGATGCTTTCTACAAGATTATTAAAATATTGCTAGAAAATTAAAGATTATTTTCTATTTATTCCATTGGGAAAAAAATTGTTAGAGGTATTATTGTTAATATTATTGTTATTTGCTTATATTTAATTTAGTGGTGGTTGCTATTATTACTGTTGTGTTTGAGAATTATCTGAAGTTTAGCTTATCTATTTCTCTACATCTTTTGATAACAATTCAATCATCTTATAATTTTATGAGAAATATCTGTAGATCTTTTATTTGAGATTCAGTTCAGATATTTATGAAGCTTCTTATTCTTATTTGTATATACTTGTTTAAGGCTGTTTCATTAAATTTTCTATTTAACCATTTTTCATGTGTTTCTCAAAGCATTCCTTTAATTTTTAATTCTCAAGCTCACTAAAGACATCTTTGAGATTTAAATAATACCATCTTTATTTATTCCTACTTATATACCTACACTCGTTGGCTTCTTCCTAAAACTCTGAAGCTATTTCTTCTAATAGTACTTAATGGAAAGAGATTGAGTTACTACTAAATTTTTTTTGCTCATAATATAAAGAAGGCAGAAAGACAACTCTTAAAGCTGATCTCTGGCATTTAATTTTAGGAAATTTTAAACTAAAGCTTTTCCAAATTTTTTAATTTAGCTTTAAAAACTATATATAGTGAATTAAGTCATCTTACTTTTATTCATTCTGAAAAAAAGTGGCTCTGTCTTCGATTTTAGAATAGCATTCTCTCATACTTAACGGTAGTGTATCTATTAGCAACACCTTTTTAGGCTAATTCAATTTAAGGTCTGTTAATATTTAGTTGTAGTCAATTAACAGCTCTAAATCCAAATTAGATACATTTTCACTAATATTGTTAAAACTACTGTTATTTGAATCGCTGTCTTTAGAATTTTTCATGCAATTTGAAGGATAAAAAGTTCCTTAAAAGGATAAATTATTATCTTTCTACTGTTGTTATTTGAATTTATCTGTTTACGGATTGTACATATTTTATGAAAATGTTTTATTTCCTAAACCTATTCCTCTTAGATCCTTTTTTTGTGTAAACTCAATAATATCATTTTGTACTTTGAATTCTGGGTTTAAAAGATCTAAGTTATCTATATTTCTTTTGTAGTATGAGGTATAATCATGTGTTTAATTATCGTATGTGTACATAGCATCACAATAATAGTGCTGTTAAACTAAATAATCTCTTATTTCTAGCCATAAAGCAGATTTTTAAGGAAGTATTAAAATAACATAATACCATTAGCTTATTTTTTTGAGTGTTTACTTTAAATTTTAAAGGATGTGAAGCTGTTCTTAATTAAATTTACTGTTTTCATCATCATAAGCCTGATCATCTTCTCCCTATTAGTACTCGTAATTGCTTCTTTTTTCTTCAGCAATGTATTATTTTGTCTAAACTTAAGTGATTTCTTTGAACTACGATATTGTTAATCCTTCTATTTCCGATTTATTTTCATCCTCTAAAATAAGTGATTCTTCTTAATCATTATTTTAATTAACTTTATTGAATTTTTACTAAAAATTTTAATCTTCGGCTTGAGGGATATCAGAACTAGAGTTTTTCGCATGTTTAAAAAATGAATTTTCGTAAATTCCAAGGACTCCATTAAAATGCAATATTGCTAATTAATTACCTCTAAAGTAGTTTCTAGGCTTAAAGTAAACTCGATGAAGTCTACGAAATTTAATTCTATTAGAATATTAAGGTGGAAGATCATAGAATATTTTTTGGCTACATTTTAAATCTTAATTATTTATATTTTAACTGTTTTATATAGAAGATATAGATGAATTAGCTTCATTATCTCCTCTAATGTCCTTACTTTAAGATTTTAACTTATTTGAAAGATTTTAGAGATCATTTTTAGGCTAATCCTACTAATTTTATTTTTGAACATGCAACGATTATTATCTACTTGATGTAGATTATTTTTAAATTTACACAGATTATTTTTTAAATGAAGTAGGCTATTACAATGTCTAGATATTTTGTTTATTATTTAGAGGAGAATCCATTTAAGACAATTATTTACTTGGTAATTTTTCTTTAGAATTACTTTCGTTTTATTCTTATTTATTTGAGTTATTACTATTTGTATGCTATTCAAGCTATTTTTCTTAATTGTTTTGCTAGTCATTTTTTAAGCTACTGTATATTGCAGGTAAATTTATATTCTGTTGCTTTGGTGTTTACTAAGAAAGAGATTAAGGTCTATTTTCTTCCTGAGACTACTTTTTACATTAAAAGAAGTAATCTTAAGTCTACAAATTGAAAAATTGTGAAGCTCTTGAAGTAGGAGACATCTAATTATTACTTTAAACTTGCATTATTTTATTTAACTAAATATTATTTCGCTCTATAATTTATAAGGAATTTTAATACGGATTATATTAGCTTTATAAATTTATGTTATTATTTGCAAGCTCATTTTATAATAAAAGCTATTTATTTGCTTTTGGTTTTTTTTACTTTACTTAAGATTTTCTTTTTTGCCTTCCCGTTGAAGATTTCATAGTTTCCTTATATGACTGTTAATCAGCTATAGGATCTTTCTATCTCCTGTTAATGATATTTGGTGAGTTTTATTGAGGTAGATATTATTTTTATGTAATTTATTAATCTAAAATCGTATTATTTTCTACATTTTTCTTGTCAGAAAATTATGTTGTATCTACTTTAGTAATAAAATTTCTCTTTTTTATCTCTGAAGGTTGATTTAAAAATTCATTTCCCTATTCTGCTTATTTTAATTTCCTTGAATTTACTTAACTGTCTTAGATTTAAGACAATTTCTATGTATCATTTTGAACTTTTTATACTTCACTTTTTTTTCTAAAATCACTTTAAGTTTTGAAGATATTATCTTTGAGTTTCATAGTTATAATTGATTAAAATTCTTTTTTTTCTTTATTCAGATTTTATTTTGTACTTTCCTGCTAGCTTTAAAGGTTGACACTATCTTCAGAATCCTGTGTAACTTATCCGTATATTTTATATAGTTTCTTTAAAGGTTAAGCGCTTGAAGGATTATTGAGTAAATTATTTTGTTATGTGTTAACTGTTGAAAATAATAAAGTTTGTTTAAATTTAATTTATGATAAAATGATTGATATATAACCTGCTGCAACTAGTCTTTTCTAATTGAGATTATTTGCTTTGATAAAAGTAGGACTTTCATTAGCCTCATAATCGTTTGTGGTCTCTGAGGAACATAGAGAATTGTTATGGCAAGACTAATTAATAGTAAGATGATTTGTTAATTAATTTAACTACTTTAACTTAATATGTTTAAATTTACATTTTTATTATAAAATTCCCCTTATTTATTAACAACTCTTTTCAGTTCATATTTTTTGTGATTTGAAGTGCTTCTTTATGTTTATTTAAAGACTTCAGAATTTGTTTGCTGAAAAATATCGCTCTTTAAAGAATTTTTTTATTCATTATTTTTATTTTCTTCACTACCTTTAAGTAATTACTACAGTAATTACTCATCTTTTTTTAATTTTATAGGTATATATTTGATGTTATGAAAGGAATCATTGCCATTTTTATTTAGTATTCTCGTCTTCTGAAGAGGTGAGTTACTCCTTACTGATTTTGAAAATTTTATTTTCACAGGTACCATAAAATTTATGCTACACTTTTTTGAAAATAAGCCTTTATTCTACTACTAATTATTTTTTTCTTCTACTTCTTAATGATTGATCTATCTAAATAAAGTAAATTTCAAAGAAAATTTATTGATAATAATTAATATTAAAATCTAATTGAATTTAATAATCATAAAAGTAAGTTAAATGTGTTTGTAAAACTATTGTTGATTTAAAATGAAAGAGTTTCTCTAATCCTTGAAATTTAAAATAATTATATTTAAAGAAATAAATTTTATTTTAATTTAATATTTTAAATCTTAATGAATAAATTTCTTTCATTTAAAATTTTTAATTCAAGGATATTGATTTATTTTAATAGAATAAAACAAATATAAAATTAAATTAGATGTTTTTATTCTACTATATTAATTTAAAATAATGAGTTATACTTCACTCGAAACAATACCAAAATGATCAAGAATAAAACTAAAGTTAAAATACCTAAATTATGAAAACTGAAATTTAACTTTCCTTAAAGCAAATTAAACAAACATAAAATAAAATTAAATATGTTTAATAATTCAAAATAATAAATATTACTCTCAAAATATAAATGATTACATTTTTCTATTAATAATAAAGTAAAAAATAAAGTAATAAATTTATAAAAATATTAAATTTTATTTATTTAAAAAATTTTAAAAAAATCTAATCTGTTTTTCAAAATCTAAATAATTAGGTGCACATAAATAAAATCTATAACCTTATTTTTTTAAATGACTCTTAGAATTTTATAATTGAAAACTTAATATTTATTTTTACAGACTTAAAAAATAATATGTTTTCATTTTTAGTACTAATTTATAATTTCAACTTTTATTAATAAGTTTAAATATCAAAATATTTTTTTGTTAAATTATTTGATTTTATAAACTCAAATCACAGATTTCTCTAATTTGTGAGAATACAAGCATATATTTTATTTACTTAAAAATGTATTTTTCATTAATATATTTACTAAAAAATATGAAATAGCTTGTAATTAGCATAATATATTGTATGTTAGAAAAAAAATAAGATTCTGCCTAATAATTACTGAGCAAAATTTTATGAAGTATAACTCTATGACAGAAAAAGTTGCAATCTGATGTGAATATTATTATTTTGATCATATTCATAAAAATTGTTATTGTTTATTTGGTTAAGTTTTAAAAAATTGAAGAGTTAATTTATATAACAAAAAATCAATTAAATATTCATCATAAATAGTTTACGCTATCAACTACAAATAATATTAATTATTAAAACAAAAAAAATTAAGCTATAGAAAGAAAAATAAACAAATGGAGCAAGTAAAAAATCACTAGGAACATAGTCTATTAGGTAGGAAGCCTTTAGAATACTATCAAAATAAAATCATGAAAGAAAAAAAAGGTGATATTTGGTGTAAAGATTAAAGAATCAACTATCCTGTTGGCGACGAGCTTCAATTTGATGATTTTTTTAAGATTACCAACAAAAATTATAGGATTTTTAAGTTCACTGTCGGTAAGAGAGTAGAAAACAGTTATATATGTGGATTGCAGTTCCACTACCAAAATATCCAAAACCCTGATGAAGTAGTATAAGGTTTTGCTTTTGGACCAAATGACTTATTCACTAATAATAAGTATTAAACAAAATCTTTTACCCTTTAAGATGATGAATTCATTGTAGAAATGAAAGGTAGAAAAGGTATGATTATAGACTGCTTTGGTGTTGTGACAAATAAAGGAAATGAGTATAGCTTTGGAGGTACCGGTGGAGGAGAATACTCTTAAAAGGCTCCTAAAGGTTACCACTTTACTTGCATGGGAGGCTACTTTTCACCAGGCTGGGATTCTATTAGTAGCTTTACCATGGAAGTTAGAGAGTTGCCATTTGATGATGGAGAGAATTAGCGTAGACTTCATTCCTATTCTCTTAAATCTTACAAGCCAGCTTTTAGAAAATTAGTTGATTTTCTTACTACATCTGAGGTAACAAAATTGTTTAGACTAAATAAAGATTTTGCCAGGTTCCGTCATGACGATTATGTCTTAACTAAAATTGGCTGTAGATGCATCTACTCTGGAGTCCCAAAATCAATTAAATACATCAAAAAAATGATTAAATATTGTCCATAAGATGAAGTAGCAAATGTATATGAAAAGATTATGAACTATTTCAATTTAATTTAAAATTTTGTCTCTAATCCTGATGGCAGAAGTGAATATGAAGGATTCTAAAAGGTATAGAATGGAGGAGATGGAATTACAATTTAAAAATCAGAAAAAGACTGTAATTTTATAACAAGTTATGGATGGTGCACACTTAAATGGTCTAAGAGCCTTAAAGAAATCTTCTCAGACAAATCAAAATATAACTTAGAACTTCTTATAGGAAAAATTCAATCAGGAAATTATGCAATTGTAGCAGGAGCATAAATTTGTGAAACAGGATTTGGAGGAGAAGCAAGTTTAAAGATAGAAATTTTAGGAGAAGATGAAAATGTTCTTTTCTAATTTAAAAGAGATATTAAAGATTTGACAAGAGAATATAAATTTTACAATCTAAAATACATCCACTCTTGGCCAGATAAAGTACCTCACAAGATTAACTTCTACATTTCTGGTAAAGATACATGCTTCTGGGCTGGGCACTATGGCGCTAAATTTAAATCAATCACTGTCAAAATTATTCCTATAGAGGATGAATAAGAAAAAGTTCTTTTTGAAAAATATATTAATTGAATAATTAGTATTTTTCTTTTCTATGTTTAGTCTTTAAATTAAGCAAAGCTTTTAAAATTATTTAAGCTTTATTTACAATTTATTCTATGAATTTATTATTTAAAACATATTTTTTTGTCTTAACTTTTCTAAATTTACTGTTTTGAAATTAATTGAAAAAAAAAGATATTTTAGAAACGTAAAATGACTTTAAAAATAATAATCAATATGTGATAATTATAAGCTTTATTAATTATCACTTCACCAAAAAAATATTTCAATTATAATCTTTCTATTAATTAAATTTACTTTTTTCAAACCATAGCAATAATTTAAAAAAAGTTCAATAACTCTATCGAATTCAAGAAAAGGTTTGCAAAATAAGTTAGGCAATTATGAAAATATCTTTAAGGAATCTTGCAATTTTATTTATTATAACTCTAAGTAAATTTTAAAGCGTTTTTCCATTTTTCAAGTTTTGGTTTTTTAAAGATTTAAATCTATTATAGGCTGAAAAGATTAGAGCAAATATACCAAATTATAAAGATATAAAAACTGATAATCAATTGTATGATGAGCTTATGGAAAAGGAATTAAAAATATTGAAAAGATAGAATAAAGGCAATAATTATGAAAGACCGTAATTTAAAAATTTAAATATAAATGATAGCTTGTCATTGGAGCAATCTTTAAGAATTTTAGAAAAAAGTATTCCAGATATTAATCAGTCTGAACAAAGTATAAGTAGCACGAAGAGCTAAAAAAATTTGAATAGCTTTTAATTTAATGATATAAGCGATTTTAATATTCCTTTGATAGATTCAATAGGAGCTGAATGTGAAAAAAATATGAATTTCAATAAAGATCCTAATCATATTTATAGCAATCTTAACTATGAAGAGTAGTTGAAAAAAGTTTAAAAAGAAAAAGAATAATTTAAGGCTAGCTAAATGAAATCAAATAGAGAAATTTTAATTGAAAAGCTAAAAAGTGAGCATGATGAATGCTTTTTCGGAATGACTCTATCAAGCTAGACTGTTGCTTACTAATCTTATAATGAATACTGCCAAAAGTAGAAAGAAATGAAATTAAACATTGAATTTTCAAATTAATAGTTTTAAATTAAGTTTAAAGGAAGTCATATTAAAACAAATGAAATTCCAGAAAAATATTTCACTGACCACTTGATATCATGTGGAGTTTAACCAATTAAAATAATTTTTTAACAAAATAATCCAATCACATAACATATTTCTTATATTTGTTTTGATTCTACAAACAAAATATCTAATCAAACAAGTAACGCAGTTGAATAAGAATAAGAATAATATTAAGAATAAGTCAAGCACACTGATTTGTGATAGCTTTTTTAATATAAAAAGGTTTAATAAACAAAAATTAAATATTTTTGAGTTTAATTGTAGTTTTAAGATTTATTTTATATTAAAAATTAATTATGGGTTCTTAAATTTTTCTAAAATATTTTTAATATTGAATTGTTTTCTTATTTTAGCTTCATATTTCTTTTTCTAATTATGAATCAATATGTCAAAAATTATATACATATTTTGGAATTATATTATAAATCTTTACATTTAAATTGAAATGTTTTTTGATAAAAAGTTAGAAATCGAATTTGTCAATTAAATTTATATGAAGAATATATAAAAATAATTTAAACACAGTTTTGTGATAATATTTAAAATAAAAATTATTATTAAAAAAATATATCTCAGAAATTTTTAATTTTTGATTTATTGTCTGATTCAAGGTTCTGATTTTATAATTCTAATAATAAATCGATATGTCAAAAATTATTTAGTTAATTATTAATTAAATACTAATTCATATTTTTATTATACTTTGGAATATTTTAAACTATTTTGAGCTATAAACTTTATTAATTAAATTAAGATGAAGAATTAAAAATATTTCAAGCCTACAGTTTTATGAAAATCATTCAGTAAAAAAACTTTTATAAAAATATTTATTAAAAAAATAAATGATAAATTCTAAATTTTTTACTTGTAAATTTTTAAATATTAATTTATAACATGATTCTATATTCTTATTAATAGTTCTAATTATAAATCTATTTGAAAAAAATAATAGTCTTTAAAAATTTATTTATTGACTTTTAGTTCTAATTATAAATCTATATGAAAAAAATAATAAATTATTTTGGAATTATATTCTAAGTTTTTAAAAATTTATTTATTGACTTTTTAGTTTTTTTAAGAAATAAAATTTATTAAGTAAAATTAGATGAAGATTAAAAATATTTAATCATAATATTTTATGAAAACCATTCAATTTAAAAAAATCTATTTATAAATCTTTGTTCTATTGATTTATTTGTAATTTAGAGTATTTATTTTTCATAAATTCATTTTTAGTTTTTTTGATATATTTGTGAATAAATTTATAAAAAAGCTATTCAAGAGATGATTGAATTTCACTACATATTTAAATAGTTCTAGTAATTATTATGTTATTAAATATTAATAATTATATTCTTTGGATTTTGGATTTGTATTACTATTTTTTAATGATAAAATTTTTAGTTATTATATATAATAATCATTAATTCAGTAGATTTGCTTCAGTGTTTGCTATAATAAATTTAATGCATAGTTAATTTAAATTTCATTAAAGAATTTTTAACCTAATTTTTACTTTTTTTGAAGTATTCTTTACTTTAAATGTTAAATTTTTGTTTAAATATATTATTATGTGCTTTTAAAAAATATTTTTAGATGTATATTGAATAGATTTAGATTTAAATAAAAAAATTGTTTTGAATTGAATAAATTTTATATTTATTATCCTATTGAATTTTTATGCTAAAGTAAAAAAATGGTATTTCTTTTAAATTAAATATCAAATCAGTATAACTTTTAATGCTTTTTTATATCCCTAATAATATCAGTAATATTTTGTGAACTGAATAAAATAATAAATATAATTTTATTTAATTCTTTATTTATTTGCTTATTTTAAATAGTAATTTACTTTTAAAGCTAAATTAATAGAGTAAAATATAAAATTATGTAATTCGAAGATATTGGTATTTTGTTTTTACCTATCTTTTCCTTTTCAAATATTTTCTTAATTTTAATTACTATAAACAAATTAAAACATCCAATTTTAGTTTAGCCAGAATTAAAACATCATCATCCACTTTTTCTTAATTACAGTAAAAAAAATTAAATAATAACCTGAAAATATCAAAGCGAAATTAACTTGATATAGAACTTTAAAATTATAATTCATGCTTACAAATACCAAAATATAATAAATAAATAGTAAGTAACTAAAATATAATGTGATGTATGAGTTTTTTAGCTTATTAAAAATATTTTGTAAACAACCTAGCTTGATTGAAATATTTTTCACTGTTCTTATTTATCTGTTCAAATAAAAAATGATATCGAAAAAAATTTACATTTTGATAACCAGTTATGATAAATTATAAGGAAGTAATTTTTTTTTTTTTAATCAGTTCCTAGTTATTACTATTAATTAATTAGCTGGAACAAACTTAAATACCAGCTTTCGAGTGGGGTAATCATAATAATATTCCTATTAAACAAGCAAACTTCTTTTATTAAAAAGTTTTAAAAGTGTCTTAAGATATAAATAATTTATGCTAATTATTAATATTATTAAGTTTTCTAAAATAAGATAATAATAAAGGTAATGTATAAGCTAGTATTGATTTATGCCTTTTTCTTTATGAGCGTAGTGCTTGCATAGAAAGGCAACACAAATATGTTAGGAGATTATGAATAGAGAGTTATAAATCTGACAGTAATACCGACTTTGGATGATAACTCGAACACATTTCTTTACAAAAAGAGAATTTCATTTAGTAAGCTATTCTAGGATGAGCCTTAAGTGCTTCTTACTATTCAAAGCATAGTTTTAATTCATGGAAGCGTTAATAGCTATTAAACCTAAGTTTAATCCATATCTACTGATGGATTCGACATAGTTGTTTAATGCTATGAAAAAGAAAGCGAATTCAATTTCATCTTTTTATATACTGCGTTTTAAAAATCTGATTATATCAAAGTATATTATTTATTCTCACAACCTACACCATCTCTACACGATTATGAAAGCTATTCAAGGTAGAAAGCATAAAACCAGGTTATTGGCTCAATTTAACTTAATGGGCATTTTTCGGCAAATCTAATTAACACAAGCACTTTTATTTTAGGTAAATTTTTAGTAAATATATGAGATAATACATTTAAATTTACACATCTATCAATAGATTGAATATTTAAATAGCTAATCACTTTTGCAAAATTTAATATGCTTAAGTAATTAAAGATTAAAGTTAATTTAATTAACTTTTTAAAAATAGGAGTTAAATCATCTGAGCAGAATTAAGACGTTTCCATTAAAACTTTCACTTAATTATAAGAAAATGGAAATAAATTAGATGTGTTTGCATCATGCTGGAACAACGTTAAAATCTAATCAGTTTCAGTTGCCATATTGATATGGAATGTGCCTAATTCATTTGTTGGAGAGTTAAAAGGAAACTAATATGATAGCTAATATAATACTTACAAAAGCCATCCTTGGATTAACACTAGATAAGATAACAGATATGCCACTATAAGTTGTGATACAAATGTAGATGGAGATACTGCTCTTTAGTTATTTAGTATATATGGACTACGAGGATATGACATTAGAGAAGGACCTATCGTTATAATAGAAAAAGATATAAATTTTGATTTCAAAAACAATTAAGCCTCTTCTTCTGTTGGAACAAGTAGCTCCTATTTTTACTTTACTTAATCAAATTTTAAATTTTATTAAATTTCTTCATTATTAAAATAGCTGGAAGAACAAAGTTAGTTGGTATTTGGATTAGTGCTGTAATATTAAGAGATGTAGATAAAAATTACCTTTAAGAGCAAATGAGTCCTTTAGTGCTCTGCCTAATAGTAGCTGGTTCTCTCGTTGGTGTTTTTATCATTTTCTCTATCTTCTACTTAAAGTTCTTCGGATAAAACTAAGATTTTAAGCATAAAAAATTTAGTAACAAGGATTTCAGCTAATCTGGAAGTGATTTAAATGGAAATAGTTAATCAATTCAAGGTCATTCCGTTAACTAATAAGGCGTTAACAATCAAAATAATTCTAAAGACGTAGTAACTTTGGAATTCCCATAGAAGTTTAAATAAATTCAACGCAAGAAAAATACAGCTGTTTTGCTTTCAAGGGACTTGTTAACAGGAGTAAAGTAATCTGAAAAAAATCCTAAAATTTACAATGAAAAAACTGTAATTGTTGAAATGAGTGAAGAATGCACTAAAAAAAATGTATTTTCAGAGCATTATAACTCATAAAATTTCTAGTCAGCCTTAGAAAAATAAGAGTCAAATGCAAAACCATAACTACAAAAACTGGAAGAAGAGGAAATAAATGATAGTCCTTAGTATGAAAAAAATTAAGATAATTAAATCTTCTTTAATAAGTAACAGTAAAAAGAAGATAATAGAGACAGTTTAAGCGAAATTTAATCAACTTTAGAAAATGAACATGGTCAAGAAACGACTAATCGCTGTTAACCAAAGATTTTATCTGATTAAGATCTAATATAAAAAGATAAATCCAGGTCTGAATCTATCACAATAGAAATAAATGCTTGAATCAAAATTTTTAAACAAAAAAACTCCCAAAAAAACTTTTTCAAAAAACTTAATTAATATTCTTAAAAATTACTAACAATAATACTGTATAAAATTAAATTCTTATTCTATTTGTAAATTCTATGTACAATACCTTAATCAAAATTGCAATTATATTTTCTATTTACTTAACCTTAATTGAATATTTATTTTTATCTTTTTGTGAAACTCTAATACTATTGAAGTTTTTGCTTCATGAAAAAAAGAAAGAGAAGTGTTTAGGAATTTTATATAAGTAAATTTGAATTTTTCATATTAATTATTGTAATTATTAATAAATCAAGTGAGTACTCTACTAACTATTTCTTAACAATTAATGATATTTGTTTTAATTGAATAATTACCAATTTAAAATATTTGTTTAATAAATTTTTGAATAATTTCCATATTGAATTAATAAAATATATTAATTATATTTACCTTACAAATAATGCAAGAGTTGTTTCACCAAAGAATCGTTTTATTAATTGATTTTATAATAATGTAAATTTATTCAAGCATTTTCATCTTAAACATCTTAAGCATATAGAGTGTAATGCATTATCATTAATCTTAAGGTTACATAATTTAGTATTATTAATTACATTAAAAATAAAAGTAAAAATTATATATAATAGAGAGTTTTATAAAAATATCTATTTGTTTGATTAATAAAAGAGCTTACTTTATGTATTTAAATATCTTTAATATGAAATGAATTATTAAATATATTTCTAAAGAAAAGTAAAATAAAATTTGATTTAGCTAATAATGAAAGATAGATATTATTTAACTTATTTTCAAGATTTTTATAGTTTGATTTTGTTAGAAAATCAATTATAAGTGACTGGATAATATTAAGTAAATAATATTAATGATTTACGATAAATACAAAATATAAAATACAAATAAATTAAAAAAGTTTTTTTTCAAATTTTACTAAATAATTCATATGGAATATTTAACTAAATAGAAGGATCTTCTTTTAATTAAATTACACCTTCAAATTTTTCTTTTATTACACTCTTTAATAATCCTATTTTTTTGCAATACTAACCTGGCTTTAGAATCATTACTTCTCCTTCTAATTTAGGAATTACTGTTTCAAGGAATTATTAATCCATTTAAATTACTACTTCAGGTTTTTTGATTAATTATATTTTTCCCTAAAATGGATCTTCTGAGTTTACTTCTTTAACAATAGCTTTTTCATTATAATACGAACCATTTTCAAGTTCTTTATCTTTAATTTTAACAGTAATGCCTTCCTATAACCAAGGAATTTCATCAAAAGCATCTTCCCCTTCTTATTATATTTAATCTCCATCTTATTAATTAATTTGTGTATTATTTTCTATTTTGTTTTCAGTAGGCACTGCTGCTTACTCATTTTCTTGATTTTATTAATTATTTTGTTATTGCACTGAAAATGAGATCAACTCTTCATCTTTATTTTCTTCTTCTTGTTCATCTTCATCTTCTTGTTCATCTTTTTTTAGATTAAAAGATATTCCAAACTCAAATTATCCACCTTCTAAATCTAATTCATCCATTTACTCATTTTTTGCTTCAATATTCTTATTCATTGTTTCTTCAAGCTTTTTGACATTTTGCAATTGACGCTCTAATTCCATTTGTTACATTTTTTCAGTTTTTTTTTCTAATCTCGCTCTTTTTTCTTCTTCTCTTTATTATTTAATAGCTTCTAATCCCTTATCTACATATGTGATAAATAAACCTCTATCGGTTTGATCTGCTGTTACTTTTCCAGTCTCATGGAGATACATCACAAATCCAGACAAAGTTGTCCATTTAGTACTATTCATATGAACATGCGTTTTGTCACCAATGTACTCCTTGTAAACTGTATTAGCTAAAACTCTTTTCTAATTAAATCTTTTTTTTAGCAAATCCATGAAGTTGTTTTCAAATTCTTTACTATAAGTAGACAAAAATTCACTAGGATTTTCAGCAAATTATCTCATATTATATAAATGTGTTTCGCTTTTTAAATGGCAATTAAAACCATTTTAATCCCTACACTGCTTTTTGCACATTTAACAATAAAATTTTAATTTCTAAAGACCTTTTAATTTCATTCTATTCGATATATCTTTAGGTGTTCCTGCTTCTGCTTTACCCATTTTTTTAAAAACTTTCTAACTATATTAACTTATTGAGTTTAAAAAACAAAACAAAAAAAAAAAATTAATATTAATTATTTTGTATTAAAAAGTGTTCTTATCAAAAAGGTTATAAATACTACTAATCAAATTGATCATACATTTTAGAAATTATATTTGACTGTCTATTTAAAAAATTTCCGATTTAATATCCAACCCTCTACCAATAACTTTCTTTAAAAAACTCAGAATAATTTATTTTTAAAATAATTTTAAAAATATATTTTGGTAATAAATTGAAAAAAATAATCTATCATATTTAAAGAAGAATATTTGAGTGCTATTTTTAATTTTTGTGGCATCTTTTAATAATAATTTTCTTTTGATTGATCTGAAACAAGATTATTTTGTTTATTATTTTTTGATTTTTTATAAATATAAATAAACATAAAGATATTAGTAAAACACTAATATCCAACCAAATATTCAAAATAAAAAATGACTAACTATAAATCGGCTTTAGAAGCAACATAATTTATCAAGTCAAAGATTAATAATTTAAACCCATAAATTGCTATCGTATTGGGTAGTGGTTTAGGAAATTTCGGAGATGAAATTTAAGATAAAATCGAAATTCCTTATGGAGATATTCCCCATTTCAAAAAAACATAAGTAATAGGTCATGCTGGAAAACTTATTTTTGGTAAAGTCGAAGGAGTAGAAATAGTTTGTATGTAAGGAAGATATCATTTTTATGAAGGGCATACAATCCAAGAATGCGTGTTCCCAATCAAAGTATTTAAGCTTTTGAGTAAATAAAAATTAAATAAAATTTATATAATAAGAAATTATTTATTGTAATACGCAATATTTAATTAATATTTCAATTTTTTATTTTAGATATTAAGATTCTTATACTTACTAATGCAGCTGGAGGATTAAATGATTCTTATGAAAGTGGTGATCTTATTCTAATAAGAGATCACATAAACATGCTTGGTATTAATCCTTTAATTGGGTTAAATGAAGAAGAGTTCGGACCCAGGTTCCCAGATATGTCTATCACTTATACTCCTTAGCTTTTGGAAAAGGCAAAAAAAGTCATGAAAGACTTAAATATATCTATAAAAACAGGAACTTATGCTGGCTTAAGAGGCCCTAATTATGAAACTCCAGCAGAAGTATAAATGCTTAGAACATTTAGAGCTGATCTTGTTGGAGCTAGTACTGTTTATGAAGCTATAGTAGCAAGCCATATGAACATACAAGTATTAGGTATTTCATGTGTATCAAATATGGGAGCTGGAATATCTAAAACTCCTCTATCTCATTAAGAAATTATTGATGTTTCTAATAGTATTAAATCTAAATTTTCGAATTTAGTTAAGAATTTAATTCCAAATTTGTTATGATAAAATAAATTTTTAAAATTAATTAAATGTCTGTTTAATAATTTTTGAATTTTTATATTGTACTTTACCTCATTAAAAATAAAAATGCTAAAATGTAATTTTACTCTGCTTACGGATTCATTAAAAATTAATTTTATAATATAATTTGTTATTTGATTATGTAATATTGTCAATTTTAAATTAAAAGAGAGGGATATATTAACCAAACAAAAGTATTTGTATTGATCTCAAGAAATTTGATCAGATTACATTAAAAGATTTAAAATGAATACAAAATGAAAGAAATTAAGTAGAATTATGTTGCTTTATTATTAATTTGAGAAATTAATATAAATTGAAAAATTTTCAAGATATTTAATAAAAAATTGTTAATTAAAAGAATATAAGCAATATTTATCAAAAATACTAGCTTTATATTTCTAATCATTTAGTAAAACTTATTAGGCTTTTCTGAAAAGCTAAAGTGTAATAAATAAAAAATGAGTAGATTATCCAAGTTAGGATAAAATCTATTGTCTAATTCTGTAAAATTATTTGATAATAGAATTGCTTTGTTTATTTATTTTTCATTTTTAGTCAAAAGATAAAACTGAAACCTCCACAAGATCAATAGCTAAATTAGATTAAAATATCACTTATTCTAATGAAAGTAAGTATAATTTACAATTTAGAAAGTATGAAATCAATAATCTTTTTGCTTCTATAATTTAGCTGCAGTATCTACTTAAGAGAGTGAAAAATTTTTGGACTCATATCACTAATGGAACAATTACAATTCAGTAAATAAATTAATAATGAATTAAGTTATTATATTAAAATATTTACTTATAAATAGCTACTTTAATACTAAAATAATGTAATCCTATAGAATTACTATACAAAGCAATAGGAACTTGAGCAGCACAATTAAAAATTTTTATATAATTAAATGAAAATAAAAGAAAAAGAATATGCTCTAATCAACCAAAAAATAGATTAATTAAAAAATTTAATCAATGATACATTTTAGAAAGAAATTGAAATTAAAAAAGATTTATAAAAACTTGAAATTTTAAATGGTTATACATATTAAAATACTCAATAAAATGAGTTAATTTAATTTAATGGAATTCACTATGACCAACTCGAATAGAATAGGTTAAAAAGGCTGGATATGTAACAAAAATTATAGTAGCTAATAAATTAAAAGAGTGTCCTAGAATAACAATATGATTTCTAGAGTATTTTAGTTATAATTCTATTTGTAAATCTTAGTTTAAATTTTTAATAGAATAATTTGCACCAATTGATAGAGAATAAGACTAGTCTTTCTAAGATACTAACCTATCTAAAAAAATAAAAGTTAATAAAAGCTAATAAATCAAAAGCTTTTAAAAAGTAGAATTAGAAATCCCACCATTTTATTTAAAAGACTTACAAAATAAATCTCCAAATATAAAGAGCATTTAAAAACCTATAAATATGCCTAATTATCATGATTTAAAATTGATGAGCTAATCATATAATTAACTTGTCGACTTACCTCCTTCAATATAGCAATAATTTGATAAAGTACCTAAATTTGCCATTAGTAAATTTAAGAATCGTAAATAATTATTCCAATTAAAATAATTAGTTTGTCTTTTTAAAGTTAAAAATATTTTAGTATCTTTTTCTATTTTAAAAAGATTTTTATATTAAAAATAAATCTTATTAACCAAATTAATAAAATCTCTTCAAAATATTTAAATAAATACAGTTAGTTAAAATTAGAAATTTAATTAAATATTTTTTATTTTGTTGATATTATTGTAAAATTAGCTAAATCTACTTAAAATTTTATTAAAATTGTTAATTCTTCTTATTTAAATTATTTAAAAATAATTAGTTGATGAATTTGTTGAGATTATGGCTAAAGATGTAAATAATGAATTAAATTTATAAATAATATATCAAGGAGTTTAAACTTAATCAACAGAGAATAAAAAATAGAGATTTGAAAAAGGCATTTAAAGAAGTTTATGATTTTGATCCAGATATTTATATTCAAAATGTTAAATAAGCTTAATATGGTAAAAATTTAATTATTATACCAATCACTATTATAAATATAATTAATATAAGATTAACAAAAGCAAGAAGTATTAAATTTAAGAGAGGAATTACAAAGGAAACAATATTTAGATCAGCTCAAAAAAAATAAAAACACTGACGAATAAAAAAAATAAACTGTTGTGTAAAAGAGCTCTCTATTTAAAAGTTAATAAAACTTATAACAAAACTAATCAGATAACGATGAAGAAGGTAAGATTTCAAAAAAGAGGTAGGTATTATTGAGTCATAAATAATCTATTAAATACATTTTTTAAAAAGGAAAAAATAAATAATTGGATAGTTTCGTAGAGTTGCCTTCTTTTTTGTAATTTTCAAAAAGACTATGCAATTTTATATTCATAATAAAAGAGATGTTTAAATGAAAAAAGTGTACAACTTAATTTCATAAGCTTTAAATGTAAAAAAATTAATTTTATTTTTTATTATTTAATGAAATATTTAACATTTATATAAAGGATAGCAAGTAATATATAAAAGTTTCTTGTGAAAGAGCTTTTAAGCTTTTAGTGTATGATAAAAAATTAAATATTGATTTAGAATTAGAGAAAAAATCAGCAAAGGAAGTCAATAAATCTAAAATTCAATAATTAAAAGTAACATAATTCTTTAAAACCAAAAAAATATAACACACTTAATTAATTTTAGAATATTGTGAAGGTTATGTTAGATTGCTTAATAGATAACTTGTCAGAATCATAAATTAGTAAAGAGTTAATACTTTTTTTTGCTAAACTAACAAAGCAATTTTCTTTTCCTCCACCTAATTACTTAACAAAATTTGAACTTGAAAGAATCCAATTTACCAAATATGGGCAATATTAGTAAATTATAAAATCTATGATTTATTATTTTTAAACATTTTTAGAACTTAAAATAAATCAGTTATGCAGATGATTATATTACATTTCTTCATAGTTAGAATTTTGCTTTAAGAGATTCTTAATAAGCCTTGGTCTGTTCTTGAAGGAGTTTAAGAAAATTAACAATTAAAGCAGTAAAAAAATAAATAAATAAATTATTTTTATCATTATTTAAAGAGCTTACATTTTATTTGTTTTTTTATAAAAAGAAACTGCTATTATGTTTGTGCCATAATCTAGTAAATAGTTTTGCAATACTTGAAAAGTACCACAGCAACATATAATGAATCTTAATTGCATGTTCTTAAAGAATTTCAAAATTTATAAAGGCCAGGTTTTATGAAAGCAAAAGTAGATGCCGTAATTTCAAGAGAGGATCAACAAGATTTTTAAAAATATGGAGAACCATTAATTTTAGGATTTCCTTCTGAATTAAATATGCAAGTAATATTCAGTGATTCATAATGGGCAACAGAAAGAAAAGAAACCCTTTAAGGTTTTGGTGATAAACTAGTTGAAATGGTCCTAAAAGTATAAAAAAACTTACCTGAATATCAGTTTAATATATTTTAGTAGATGGATGAATATCTTAAATCTAAAGAATTATGAAATTATTTGGACTATTATTAGATTTGTTCAAAGAATTAAGCATGAAAAATTGTGAAATTTAAATAATTCATATTTTATCTTGTTAAAATCAATTTTTTTATATAAAATTATCAAAAATTAATTTTGCACCTAAATAAATGTTTTAGAAGCTATTAAATAACTTATTTAAATCTATAAAATTAACTAAAATTAAGCAAATATATATTCATATAAAATATTTTCATAGTTGGAATTTATTAATAATTTTTAAAAATAGCATTCAAACGATAGTTAATTTATTTAAGCTATAAAAATTAGAGTTTCATTTAAGAATTGAATTCAAAGAAAATCTTATTTAAAATTTATTTGATTTTTGATGAAACTTTTTTAATAATTTAATTTTAAATTTAATAAATTTGATTTGTTGTTTACAATTTAATTTTTTTAAAAGTAAATTTTAATAAATCGAATATATTATTTGATAGCAGTAAATTATTTAAGATATTTAATTTTATACTAAATGTTAATGGATTTTTTTAAATAAATTAGAAATTTATGTTACAAACTCAGTTTACAAACAATCAGAATCAAAGTAAAATTTTTGATGTGTATTTTAATTTTTGGTAATAGGCATAAAATTTGAGTAATAAAAATGAATAATATTATGTAAATATAGAGGTTTGCGTGTATAAATTACACTTAAAAACTATTAGCAAATAAAAATAATATATCAAAAAATTAATTTTGCAATTCTTAAGAATATTATTAATTAAAATGAAAACTGGAATAAATAATTAAAATAAGGAACTTTTTGAGTCCTTTAAACTAGGCAATACAAATATGAAAAATAGGTTTGTTGTGCCTTCAATTAACAGATGCAGAGCAAATAAATTAAATAATATGCCTGTTGACTTAATGGGATATTTTTATATGTAAAGGTATCATAATGCTCTAATTATCACAGATGATTGTTATGTGAATGCAGACTATTTTCCATTTAAAGGGTTAGCTGGAATTTATAATGAGTAATAAACAAATGCATGGCTAGAAGTAGTTGATAAAGTTCATAGTAGAACTACAAATATATATTTGTCGTTATTTCATCCTGGGAGAGTAGTTAGTGATTCATAATTACCATAAGGAGTATCTGCTCTTGCACCATCTCAGATTTAGATTGAGGGAAAAAACATGTTTTGTAAAGATGAATTGTTTTCAGTCCCTTCCGAAATGACAAAAGAAGATATAAATAGAATTAAATTAGATTTTAAGAAAGCAGCTTTAAATGCAAAATAAGCAGGATTTGATGGAATATAAATTAATGCAGGAAACGGTTTTTTAATTGATCAATTTCTTAGAGATGGCTCTAATAACAGAAAGGATGAGTATGGTGGATCAATTCAAAATAGATGCAGATTTTGTTTGGAAATTATTGATGAGATTCTCACTGTTTATAGTAACGATAGATTATCTATTAAGTTATCTCCAATAAATAAATAATACAGTATGAGTGATTCCAATCCTATTGAGCTTATGGCATATCTACTAAAAGAAATTGAAAAGAGAAAATTAGCTTTTGTAGAAATTAAAAAAGTAGGTTATTTAGATATAATTCCTACGTAACAAAAATAAACAGAAATAGAATTTAGTAAATATAATCTTGAAGACCCTATGCCAGAATTTTTTAAAATCATAAAGTCATTTTATAACGGTAATATGATAGCAAATAGTGATTTTCAAAGTTTTGAAGAGGCAAATAGTTTAGTTAGAGATATAGGTTACTAAGCAGTTGCTTTTGAAGTTCTATCTATTACTAACCCTGATATTCCTTAAAGAATTAAAGAGAGAGGCAATATAAATAAAAACTTAAGATCAGTCTTCTTGTATAATGGAGATAGGAACGGATACACAGATTATCCATATTACATTGCACATTCTAAATTTTGAATTTAGAAAAAAATAATTAATTTTAGAAATATTTTCTAGAATATTTGTTACATATTAATTAAAATTTATAAATAAATAATTTTTAATTTATCAAAATCTAGTCTTCAAATGAGCTATTTATTATATATTTTATCATTAAATTACAAGATTTTTATCATAAATTATTCAGTATTTTCATTTGTAAAAATATTTTTTACTTTTTAATCTAAATTCATATCATATATACTTACTGGTACCCCTCCAAGTTAAGGCAAACCATATCCAAGTTAAGTTTTTAAAAATAACAAAAAATAAAAAATGAAGACTTTAAAAACAAAAAATTTTGATCAATTTAGAAATGATTAGTATTAAGGTTTATACTAAAGAAAATAAAATATTTATAATAAAATTTGAAACTTTTATTGATAAGCTAAATTTTTATTTACAAATTTTGAATTATTTTATTTATTTTCTTGTAAAATGAAAGAAGATATTTAATTTTATAAAATCCTACAACTTTCACATATTAAAATCAAAAATAATTTTTGTAGAAGAATAAAGAAACTAAAAATGTATTGAATGATAAAAAAAATAAAAAATAATTTTTAAAATGATTTTTAAATTTTATTTAAAGTATATTTAAGATGTGATGTTATTGATTTTTATATTTTAACTAATTAAAGCTTTAAAATTAAAATTAGTTAAAAATGAAAATAAAAAAATGGAAAATACTAATTATGTCAAATTGAAAGATTTAACACTAAAAGGAAAATATTTATTTAATTTTAAACACTTACAAAATATATAATTTCATCTTTGTCTAGCAAATCAATAAAATACATTGAAAAATATTTTTTTTAACTTGTCAAACAAAGCTGTTTTTGATTGTTTTTGTAGTGTATCTATAGATATTCTCAAAAAAGACTAAAAATATACAAAGAGCGGGCAAAAATTTAATTTAATCTTGCTCTTAAGCAAGGCGGTTTTCAAAAATTGAAGAATATTTTTTTAAGTTGTAAATTATTTTGAAAAGCGATTTGACGCAATAGTTGAGTTCCTAAATTATATTCTCCATTTATTTAAAAATTAATATTGAGTAAAAAGAAGTTTTTTAAAATTTCTTTAGAAGAGCGAAAATTCAGAAAGACAAAATGATTATAAAATTTATATTTTAATTATAAACAGAAAAATTAACTAATTTATAATTTAGATTTTCATAGCGAATTACTATAAATTTATCTATAACAAAAAAATATAAATTTTGGGAGGAAAATAGAATTTCAATTAAAAACTTAGAAAAAAGTAATTATATAAAGAGGTAGTTAGCAGTAATTCCAAAAATAATCATTTGGTTAGTATATTACATGAAATCTATTTTTATAATACATGAAAATGTTAGAAATATGAATGAATTTTAAAAGCGAAAATATAAACAGTAAAATTAAAATAGTTTAAAATATTCAAGTACACTTAAGACAATGTCTAATCAATGAAATAAAAAATGGCATATGCGATCAATGCAATGGCGTAAATTTATAGGACTAGCACTTAGAAAGAATATTATAACTTAAACATATCTTTCAGATTTTGCATTTAGATTTAAATTAAGAGGTGATTGAGAGAGAGCTTTTCTATAGTTTAAATGGAATAGTAAATGATAGAGAAGATCTATTATTTAATTTACAGAACACATCTTCGATGGTATTGATGAGGATTAAATTAAAGTGGGTAAAAAAAGAAAGAAAGTTTTCGTCTTTGAGTATACCTTTAAAAGATACTAAATTTTGATTGTAATCATAAAACAATAATTAAGAAAAACAAAGAAAAATCAAAAAAAAATTAAAAAATCAAATTCTGAAAAGTAAAAATTAAAAATGAGCGAGGAACAAAAGGAAGTAAAACAAGAAAAGACTACCGATATTGAAACCAACTGGTTCGAATCTGTTGATTCTTTCCACAAGTTATAACTTAAGGAAGATCTCCTCAGAGGTATCTATGGTAAGAGATTCATTTTCTAATATCGATTTAAATAACCTACTTCAATTCAAATTTCTTCTCATTCGTTCTGAGCAATTTTTAACCAAGTGAAGCAAACTGACTTGACTCTGTAATAAAAACAAAAGAAGTATAATAAATGGTTCTTCATAATTAAGTTTTGAAGAAATAAGTTTAAAATATTTTTGGGTTTTGTCTTAGAGGGCATGAAATGGCTTTGTGTATAGTAAAAACACTTCTTAATACTTGAACAGCTAAGAAGGTTGTTTGCCTATAGGAAAAATATGTGATAAAAAATGCCTAAACTTCAATTTCTTTAATGCATTTTTATTCAGGTTTAATCCCTTGTTAAAAATATATCTGTTGAACAACATGATTTTGTTTAAAAAAACTATAATTCTGAAGCATGATGTAAAACTAGCTAACAAACTAACTAACTAATATCACAGCATAAATATTCCAACAACAAAAATTTTAGATTTGCTAGTAAAAAATAATAGCTCAGATTAATAAAATGTTTTGAGTTAAAAAATAAATGATGATCTTGGTTGAGAAAAGCTTTAATTAATGAGAATTAGAAGAATTTTAAAAATTTATTTCATTAAATAACTTAAGCTAAATATTATTTTATTAAATAGGTTATGGTTTCGAAAAGCCCTCCCCCATCCAACAATGCGGTATTATCCCTATCATTAAGGGTAAAGATACTATCGCCCAAGCCCAATCTGGTACTGGTAAGACTGCTACTTTCTCTATTGCCACTTTATAAGTCATCGACACTAGCTCTCCCCACACTTAAGCTTTGATTCTTGCCCCCACCAGAGAATTAGCCCAATAAACTATCACCGTAAGAAGAATTTTTAATATTATAAAGCAAACACAAACATATATACATTCATACGTAGTTAGTCTTTATACTTTTAGAGAATTTTTTTCATTTTAGGAGTTAATCTTAAAAGAAATAATCTTTCTCTTTTAGAAAAAGTCTAATATATCAGAGAGTATCTTTCTTTCACTTTGTTGTATGTAACAGAATAGTCAAGCGAAAGATCTCTTTATAATTTAAATAGCATAGCAATTAATTACTTAGCAGCAAAATATTAAGAATATTTTTTAAATAAAAAGGTTATTATGTACTTAGGTGAATTCTTGAAGGTCTCCGCCTATGCTTGCACTGGTGGTACTGATCCCAAGGAAGATAGAAAGAGATTAAGAGAAGGTGTCCAAGTTGTTGTTGGTACCCCTGGTAGAGTTTTGGATTTAATCTAAAAGAAGACTTTAGTCACCGATCACTTAAAATTATTCATTTTGGACGAAGCCGATGAAATGTTAGGAAGAGGTTTCAAGGATCAAATTAACAAAATCTTCTAAAACTTACCCCACGATATCTAGGTTGCTCTTTTCTCTGCTACCATGGCTCCCGAAATTCTTGAAATTACCAAGTAATTTATGAGAGACCCCGCTACTATCCTTGTCAAGAATGATGACTTGACTTTGGACGGTATTAAATAATTCTACATCGCCTTAGATAAGGAAGAATGGAAGTTTGACACCTTAGTCGAATTATACAATAACATCGAAATCGCTTAAGCTATTATCTATTGCAACACCAAGAAGAGAGTCGATGAATTAAGAGACAAGCTTATTGAAAAGAATATGACCGTCTCTGCTATGCACGGTGAAATGGACCAATAAAACAGAGATCTTATTATGAAGGAATTCAGAACCGGTACCTCCAGAGTTCTTATCACTACTGATTTGCTCTCCAGAGGTATTGATATCCATCAAGTCAACTTGGTTATCAACTACGACTTACCCCTTAAGAAGGAATCTTATATTCACAGAATCGGTAGATCTGGTCGTTTCGGTAGAAAGGGTGTTGCCATCAACTTCGTCGTCCCTGCTGATGCTAAGTTCCTTAAGGAAACTGAAAAGTATTATCAAACTCAAATTGTTGAAATGCCTCTCGATGTCTCTCAAATCTACGAGTGAGAAAGCTATTAATGCTTTTTCGCTGGTTGATTATATCAAAACAGTTCTGAAATCTAAAATATAATTTAAACCAAACATTTAAACAGCATTATAAAATACATCCGTATTATTAAACATAAAAATCAATATCAATCATTATTAATCATCTATCATGCTAACTTATTATCAAATAATTCAATAATCTACATGAAATTACTTAAGTGTAACCCTATTGTATATTTAGTCGTATCATGGTATATATTTTTTGAATAAAGTTTAAACTCTGTCTCCTTCATTTTCTTTTCTCACACATTTTTTTTAGCTAATAACCTAAAGTAATCATAAAACCTCAAAAGCAGGTTATCTTTTCTCTTAACTAATGCTATTTTTATATATTTTACTGAAATTATTATTATAAATTAGGACAACTTCAAAATACAAAAAATATATTAGCCATTAAAATTTCATTGCAAATAAAGCCTAAGTAGCATATTTACAAATCATTTCATACTTTTCAATTTTTAAAAAATTGTTAATTAATGTACCATATAAGAAGTTTAGTTTTTAAGGTTAAATAAATACACTTCTTTATTTTGAAAAATAAAGTAAAGTATTTAAATATTTTTGTAAAAACTGATCAATTTCAATAGCATTTTACATTCATTGTGAATCAATATTTCTATGTAAATTTAAACAATTATAGAAAATTTTTTATCCATTTAATTTAAACTGTTTTTCTTCATTAAAATCAATCTTCAATTTCATTATGATGAACATGAATTAATAATTTTTTAAAATATACAATTCAAATATTCAAAAATAAAACAAATATTTTATTGTAATAAATTATAATCTCATCAAATTAAAAAAAGAATGTAAAGCATTTAAATAATATGAGATATTACTCATTGTTGATTAATTTTTAAATCATTTTAAAATATTTATAAAATAATACACTTAAAAATATAAAACTTGAATTGCATGTTATAATAAAATAATTAAAATTATATTGAAATATTCATAAAATAATTATTTAATATAAAGATTATTAATAAAGTAAGAGATAAATTTTCTTAGTAATATAAAATATTGAGAATAGCTTTATTAATGACCATAAATTAATGATTCTTTCTTTAGACGTTCTTCAAAAAATAAATTGTTGATGGTAATAAATTATAATCTCATCAAAATAAAATATACACTCAAAATAGATATAACCATTTTATACTTAATAATAATACTAATCAAAATAAATACATAAAATTAGTCTAATCTAGCATTTATGTTGAAATATTTAATTATAATTTTACTATAAATAAATCAAATTATTTGTAAAAACAAAAAAACCTTTTTTAATATCAATTATTTTAATCTTTTATTTTGAAAGAAATAGGAAAATATTTGCTTGCTTGCATAAAAATTTTCAAATATTTAAAAAGAAAAATAATCAAAAATTAAATTTAATTTGTTAATTTTTTTAAACATTCTCACATAATTTTCTCCAATTTTCTCATAAAAATTATTCATTAAAAATACAAATGAAATTATGGTTAAAACTATTTTCTTATTTTAATCCAAATTCTCTGAGTTCTTTTTCAATCAGATCTACCAAGGATTTCTAAAATATAAAGGAAAATATTAATAATGTCCAAGTATAGTTGGAGAGAGGCAATAATATAGTCATCGATTTCATATGAGTAAGTCTTGTTATCCATCAGTAATTATGTATCATAAATGATGTAAATTGAAAAAATGATGACACCAAAACAGCAATATATGATATGAGCAACATTATTGTTTGTAAATAGTAAAAAGAGACCAGCAAGACTAAAAACAAAGAGGCAAACAAATAGAAGACCTCCCATGACTGTAAAATCAGTTTTAGTTGTAAATGCATAAACAGTTAAAGCTATAAACATTGCTATATTATTAAAAATCAATTTAGATTATTATAAAATAAATCAAGAAATAATATAGAGCTTCTCTATATGGAAAATATTATTTAATTTGTTCATTTAATTTTTAGATGAATAATAAGTTTTTGAAATAAAAGTGTTTGTTTACCCATAGTCAAAAGAGCTGCCATAATAACAATTCTAGGGGAATAAAGAACACAAATCTAAGCAACGATATAAGACTCGAATAAAGTAAATAGGAATAGACATATGTAATTCGTAGGAACTTCTCTTGCGAATTTCCTGTAGCAAACAATCATGATGCAGAGGATTAAAGTCATAACAATTGAAACATAAAACAACCAAAGGTTAGAAGAATCTTTTAAAAAGCTATTAAATCCAGAGTTTTCAATTGCGATGAAGCACATAGCACAAGTAATACCAATTTGAACTGATAAAATAGAGTATACTTTAGTAATGAATTTCATTCTGGTGTCATGTCCTAATAAACCTTTAGAACTACCGTAATCATATCCAGTGTTTTCATTAGCCCCATAGTTAGGATAGTTGTTATTTTGACTGTAGGGTTGGTTCTAGTTCTCTAAATCTGCCATTTTCTAGAATATCTTTTTTGTTTTGTTTATCTAAAATATTTTTCAGAACTTTTCTAAATATAGATACAATAAATGAATCTTATTATCAATATTATTTAGTTAATATTTAATATAAAAATTTGATCTCTACTAATTGATAAGTTAATCGTTTTTTGCTAATAAAATTAATTAATTGAATCGTTTTTATGCAATATATTGTACATTTATATAAAATTGTTTATTTTATTTTAGAATATATTAATTTTTCTATCATTTTCAATAACGAAAATATGTTTAGACTCATCAGATATTATTATTATATATTTAATTTGAAATTATCTCAGCTTCTTATTTAAGAAATATAATATCTTTTATCTATTTTTTAATTATTTCCATATTTTAATAAAATATTTTTTCTAATCCTAAATAATCATATGAATAAATTATATTTTTTTAGTATTTATTATAATTTTTTGTTTAAAAATTTAACTTAAAATAAACCAGCTAATCAACATTTAATAAGCATAAAAAGTGCTAAATTACTTATTTAATATTCAATTTAGTCATAAATCAATTTTGAAAAAAAATAAAGAATGCTTTAAATTAAATATGTTTGAATCAAAAAATACTTTTGTTTCAATTCACTATTTTATTTTTTCAATTTAATTATATCAATTTTTACCTTAATTGAAATTCATAAAATTTTTAATAATTTGTAATAAAACAAAATATTTTAAATTATTTCAATTTGAGAGCTTATTTTTATCTAAAAGATTTTTAAAAATCTACAAAATTAAGTATGAAATAAACAAATTAATTTGCAACTATTATTTTAAAATAAATTAGTAAAATTATTCTAAACTGATATAAAATATTGTAAAATTATCATTTTTTATATATAAACTAAGCACTCATAATTAACTATACAAAATATATTAAATATTTAAACACTTTAAATGAATTAATAATTATTATTTAACATTAATAAATATGTTATTTCAAATACTGAAATCATCTAATTTAATTTCTTTTACTTTTTTAGAGGGAATACTAAAAGGATTTAGTGTATTAACTTACTTTTATTCTGGTTTTTTACTTTTTTCAACAATTTACATTTCTAATTTAAAAAAAAAAATTTAAAACTAATACAATTATTCAAAATTATTAATACCTCCATCATCATTTCCATCTTTCTCATCTTCAGCATCAGGAATTTTAGATTAATCTTCTTGATCACAAATCTCCTTTAATTTTCTTTTTTTATTCAAATCCTCAACAGGTCTTCTAATCCTTAACAGTTAAGATACAAAATATCTTTTTTATTAAGCCTTAAGCAGTTTTATATCAGACTCTTTATACCCTTCTTATTCTTCAGTCTTGATTTTTGATAAATTTACATAAGAAATTTTTAAAATTAAGAATTTTTACTTCTTTTGACTTTGGAAGCTCTGGTTATTTGCGATTAATAAGTTTCATGATACTTCTGGATTCAGACAAGGATTTAATATTTTTAACATCTTCAACAGCTCTTAAACCTTCAAAAGTATCCTCGGTTTTTTTGATATTGGTGAATTCTCTATCCTCTTCTATGTCATTGTTACTTTCATTTTAAAATATGTCTTTGATCAAATCTATTTTTTACGTGTTAAAATTATTTTATTATCCATAATTATTATTGTGTCTAGAATATATCAATTTTTAACATGAACTACTTTAAAAGATAATATTTTTAAGAATATTTAATAAGTTAACTTAATTACTGCGAATAAAGTAATTTTCCTTTTTGGGTTTGGCTATTTCTTCTTTGCCTTAATTATCTTTGTTAATTACTTCTTTGTTTTAATTTTCTCCTATGTAGTCAAGGATGCTGTTTAGTGTAATCTTCATATTTGTATCAACTTCGAATAACAATTAAAAGATATTTGTTTCATTTCTTCCTTACAATTAAGTAATTCTTTTAACTTTAACTCCAATCTTTTTAATATCTTTTAAACAGAATAAATATTTATCAATACAAAATACTAAATTACATTTAATGAGCAAATCAGTTAACAAATTAATTGCATGCTCTTGTGCTTTCTTAAATCCTTTAAGTAATATTTTGGTTTTAGCTATTATTGTATTTAAATTTAAAAAAATAAATTATACCTACAGAAATCAAATATTAAGACAAGAATATTTTCATCTATTGTTTAAAATAAATTAATTAAAAATCTAGCATATTGCTTTTAATCTTTATTATGTGCATTTTACTAGTTTAACATTTGTATCTGAATGTCCTTTGTTTTCTGAGAATGTTAATTCCTACTTTTATTTCTACATTTTGGTTTCTTGCTAAGCTTTTTCAAGTTTTAATTAAAATTTCTGCCAAATATATTTGAAATCTTCTTATTATTATCATAAAAAAGTGTTGTGTTTGTTGCTATTATTTATTTAATAAGATTTTCTTAAAAATCTTACTTCTAATTAATTGTAAAATTATATCTAAAATATATCAAAACATTATTGATGGCTATTTATATACCAACTTTAAAACAAAATGCACATTAAACATTTGTTATGTTTATAAACAAAAAATTATTTACATTGAGATTTTATAAAATATATTATTATTTATTTAACATATTTAGTTAGTTAGTTAGTTATTTACTTTTTTAGGAAAAAAATTATATTAAATGTCTTCATATATATTTGTTTATTCATCAAACTTCTCTTGAGTATGATTTAAAAATTATTTTGAATATTGAATGGAATTTCTCAAACATCATCAATTTGAAGTAAACCCAAGCAAGTCTAGAGTAGTACCCAATAAAAGAAGGATTCAACACTTAAACTACAAAATTTGTAAACTTTACTGCTCTATCTCTAGTAGTTCCACCTAAAGTAGCATTGTGGATAGCTATAATGTTATTAGCTCTGATCATAAAAATCATTTCAGGAGGAAGATCTTGAACAAGTAAGCTAATTTTTTCAAAGCTTATCAAGTTTTGCTGGTAGAGAATCTTTCTATCTTCCTTTCCCATTCCACTACCTAATTTTGTCTTACTTTCCATAGTTCTAAACAGGAAAA
The DNA here is from genome assembly GCF_000189635.1 of Tetrahymena thermophila SB210. Taxonomy (NCBI): domain Eukaryota; phylum Ciliophora; class Oligohymenophorea; order Hymenostomatida; family Tetrahymenidae; genus Tetrahymena; species Tetrahymena thermophila. The sequence goes on from NW_002476345.1 coordinate 66,748, forward strand.
TCACTGGTAAATATCTATAGTGTTATCCTATTCCTAAAGACTCAGCTATTTTTTTCATTCTAGTATAATTGAATGTTACTAAAGAATACCACAACTCACAAAAGTCTTTTTATATTTAAGGTGGTACATCAACATAAAATCCATGATCAATTAAAACTATTTAAGGTTTTTTCTATTACAAATTTATTTTTTTCAATAAAAATTTTTAAGTAAATTTTTAAATAAATTACAGGATCATTTGGATGTTATCTTACAAAAATATTTCCTGGGTGAGGATCTGCATGCACATGCTAAATAAATAAATAAATTAAAAGTATTAATAATTTTTTTATTGATACAATGATTACAGCTGTTTTAAAAAGCATTCTTCCCATAACATCAATCAAAATATTTGCACATTCTAATGGTTTAAGGTTCATATTTTCTATCCCTTTTTTATCATTAATCTAAATAATCAAAAAAAGTTATTCATTGTATTTAATTTCAATAAAATAGTTTATTTAAATTATCTATTTTATAAGTTTGTAATAACTAATTTACCTTAACACCTCTAACAAATTCCATAGTCAAAACTCTCTATGACATATTATCATGGAAATATTAAGGAATATATAACTAATCGTAGTTTTTAAATTGCTCTCTTGTCAAATCAGCATTACTTCTTTCATTGTAAAAGTTAAGCTCCTATTAAAATAAAAATAAATTTAATTTTTTAACTTTAAAATAAAATTTAAGTTACTTCTAAAAGCACTTTTTAGAAATTAGAAAACTAGTCATGCATTTTTATGTTTTTAAAGTCTGGTGATTTTTGCAAAAACCAATCACATAATTTCACAATTTAGCTAATAACAGTTAAATCATAGTGAGTTTAAGTACGTAAAAAAGGAAACTGTATTTTAACAGCGACTTCCTATCCATTTTTTTTCAACTTTGCCCTATGCACTTAAGCTAGAGAAGCTGCTGCTATAGCTTCTTTATCAAATTCACTAAATACATCTTCTATTTTTCCAATATCTTTTTCTAATACTACTTTTATTTCTTCAAATGGTAAACTTGGTCCACTATCTTAAAGCACTTTTAACACATCTGTATATTCTCTATTAATTTAAATTAATAATTATTATTTTTATTTAGTTATAAAAATTCTACAATCAAAATGCATTGCATAATTAAATGACTTATTTATTATTTTATTTAATAAAATTAAAGGATTCTAAAATAGGGTTACTTTGGCATTATTCTTTCAAGATTTCCAAGATATTAGCCAGCTTTAAGATAAATACCTCTATTAACTAAACTCAGTTCTAAAATTTTCTTTGCCACTTATGTGTGAATCTATATTCAAATTCAATATATCTAACATTTGTTTATGGTTTACTTAAATTAATATTACTTCTTCTCTTCTGGCTATGTACTCATCTGTATTATAAACTAAATCTCCGAATCCTGTCTGGTAAGCATATATGCTTGAACCAACTAGTTTAATAATTTTTATTTATGCAATGATTGCTTATTTTGATCTATTATTGATTACCTATGTAAGCAGCTCTGAAAGAGTTAAAGAAACCATTAAAGATACCTTAAGCATCCCTTTTTGATTATTCATCAATGATGAATTTATATGTTACTAACCCTCTAATTTGTTAAAATAGATTTAATGTTCATAAGATTTAAAGGATTTTATAACTTTACCCAAATCCTATAACTGCAGATCTCTTTATAAATTTTTTAAACATAGCTTCAACTAAAACAATAACCTATATGCTTGAAAAATTATATAAATTATGTAGATGTAAGATTTGATTTTTTATCAAAAATTTTATTAAAATTGTCAAGATATTTCAAATTAGCACTATTAAATAAACAAAATCATTAATTTTGATAATATCTAGAACTTACTAAAAAAATAAGCTCGATAGATAGATAGATCAAAATGAGTGAGTTAAAATTAAAATTTAAATAAATTTTTTTTGTATATGAGATGGTTCTTTTTTATATTTTAAATTAAAATTATATAAATAAATTAAGTTAGTTTAAAAGACAAATGTTAAATAAGAATTATAATTATATCTATTAAAATTAGCATAATAATTTTGTGTGTTTGAATGAATGCTTATTGTAAAAACTTATTAATAACGAGTTATAAACAAGGAGAGCTTTAAATTTTATAAATATTTTTAACCTTTTAAAAAATAATTAAAAAATTTTATTATGAGTGAATGTCTAAGTTGTAAGATATGAAGTATGCTAAAAATATAAATTATTCAATATAAATTTTACTATTTTACTAATATTTAAATTTTAATTTATATTGAATAATCCAATAAAAAAGAGTATTCGTAAGTTAGTAGGATTATATTTCTGATATAAATATTCTAAAATCAATTATTATATATTAAGAAATTTTATTAAAAAAGTTGATAATGTATTGAGAAAAGCAATATGAAAATAAATAACAAAAATAAACAAAATTAATTTCAAAGCTAAAAGTAAAAATGATTAAATCACTGGCTCTAAAGTTATTTGTTTCTTTCATTTTTCCTTCTTCTTATCAGGATTAGATTAGATTTTATATGTAAGATAGCAAATTATTAACAAGAGCATTAGAATAGTCCAGAGACTAGCCTTGAAAGCATAGTCTTCAAGTACTACTTAAGCGTATTGTGTAAGGACATAAATATAGAATTTGAAATTAGCCATCAGATTATCAATTACGAGATAGTCGTTTCTAAGCTTTTCTGAAACAATGACAGTTTACTTTTCTGCAGAAGTGTAAGAGTTGACAGCGATTATATCGCTTTCGTACCCTTATTCGTACATAGCTGTTAAATCGTTTACAACAAAGTATTTTACAAATTTAAGGTTAATTTTATTCTCTTTCAATTAAGAGAGTATATTTTTAGGAGTATCAACAACCACCTGTTATTAAAGATGATGTAAATTGTATCCCTAAGAAAAGATAGATTTTAATTAGGTTATGTCTTCATTGACACTTTACACACTTTGCTCATCCTTAGCTAGAATTAAAACTTTGATCTAATTTTATTCTTCTTCTACTGGATCTATCTACAGAAGAAACATTATAGCAGGGATTAAAAACATCATATTAGTAGCTCTATCAGCTAAATGTTAAATAACGTGATTCTCCCCACTCAAAATTGAAGGTAAAACTACTTTTTCAAGAGGGGAAAGGTTCTCTCCAAAGCTTTTTGTAAGTAAATTTTTAACTGAGGCAACTATTGGAAGATCGCTCCACTTTTCTAATACTTTCAAGTTTAAAGGAGGAGCGCCTTTGAAGAGTAACTAATAGTTAGTTTTCTCAAGGGTAGATTTAAAGTTATGAAAATCTTGGTTCTAAATTGAAGTACTATTCATTTAAGAAAGACTTGAAAGATGAATAAATGATCCTATTTAAGGGATGTTTTAATTATTATTATTTTATGGTAATCCTAGCTTTTCTTCATTACTAGGGGCTATTAATCTAAAATTGGCATTTTATCTTCCTGGAATAAAAGATATTGCTTAAATTTTGCTCCTCAAGTATGCTAATGGCCCTTGATTTTATTAATTATAAGTGCTATTTTAAAAAAATCTAAATCTAGATAAAAACGATTTGAGTAATTTCATTTCTATTTTCTTTTATATTGTCTTTTCTTTTGTTGCTTTTATTTATTTATTATTTTTAAAGCTACAAACAATTCTACCTTTTTATTATGCATGCATTTAAGTATCTAACTATCTGATAACTAGTTTAATAAATAAGATTTCTATTCCATTATAAAAACAAACTAAAAAATTATCTAATAACAATTTAATATATTATATTTTATTTGATAAATAATAAGTAAGATATTGAATTAATAAATTAATCAATCAATTTATTGATACATCATCAATCCATCACTCTAAAATTTCAAATATTTTAAATCTTTTCTATTATTTTTAAATCTTTTTTATTAAAATAATATGAATATTTTTTTTAATTTTACAATTTAAGATATTGAAAGTTTTAGTTAAATCACAAAAAAGGCATTTATTAAAAAATATTTATAAATTTAAAATTATAAATAAATTGTTTATTTATATTACACTCTTTGTATTTCAACAATTACCGATGAAAAAATTAATAGTAAAGAATACTCAATAGTTAAAAGCAGAAGAAAAACCTTAAAGAAAACCACTTAATGCTGAAGAGAGTATGTACATTTATGATTATTTTGAAGGAACTAAATATTCTTAAAATAAAGGTAGGGAAAAGTACATGAGCCTTGTAAGAAAAGGAGTTATTTAGATAAAGTATTAATCATAAATAAATTTAAAGATGCATTAATTAATTCTACTCAACATAATCATTTTGATCAAATCAATTTTATTAATTAAGACTCCCAAGTAGCTATCCTCCCATGTTTCATACTTGGGAAACTTACAAGGATTCTAACTCAAAAGATGTTTCACTTCTTTACAGGAAAAATATAGCACAACATTTAACTTATTTACATGAAAGTGTCAAGCCTATTGCAAGGTTTTATTAAATTCATATTTAGTCAATAATTCATCCTACTAATTTTGCAATTAAAAAAAGGGAATTTGAACTTTACTATTCACTTTTTACTGAAGGACATCCTAGTATAGTTGGACACGCATTTACTAAAAAAATTAAAATTCTCATTTCCTCACCATTAGGTAAATTAAAAAAATAAATTAATTCTTAAATTATGTTTTTAAAATTATGTAACCTATTTGTTTTAAATTTTGTAAAGAAAAATAGAAGGAATATCTTACAACCTACCATGTTTATATTAAGTTAAGAGATCCTAATAAACCAAATGATAGCAAATTATTTTTAAATAAAACTACTTCTATGGCTATAATGCTTCATGAGTTAGCACATCTTAGGTGTTATGATCATTCTTTCAATTTTGCTTTACTTTTAAGAGATATATATAAATCTGCAATGAAGTATCTATTTCAAGAGAATTAATTATTTTAAAAAACATTTTAACTTAAAAAATATTTAAAAGATTAAATTTATTTCCAAATCAATCAGAGGAGCACATGATTCCTAGTCGTAGGACCTGGGAAAGAGTTTTGTTTGAAAAAAAAGGTAATATGACTGATGAAGAATTGAAAGTTGTTTATGATGAATTTATAAATAGTTAAGAAAATAATAATAACTAACTAGACGATAGCTTAATTTAAGAAGATAATACAAGTAAAGAAAAGGAAAATAAAATGAATTAAGAAAATATTTTAACATGCTGTAAAAACTAGAACTAAAATTTAACAGATCTCTTAAATCAAGAAAATAGTAAAATGGAAATAGAATAAGAAATAAATGATAATAATAATAAAGTTACTGATGAAGAGAAATAAAATCCTTCAGTCAAACTAAATATTGGTCTTAATTCAAGAAAGACATTATTAACAAATTCACAAACGTTATTAAATAAAAGTAGTGCATAAACTGCAAATAAGTTACCTTTGATTAAAAATTTATCTTAAAATTAAAATAAAATAGCATAAGAATAGACCTAATTAGTTAAAAATAAGTATTCTATCAGCCAATAAAGTTAAAGGGCTAAATTATTATCTACAAAAACAAATCTATAAAAAAAATAATTAAATAAAAGCCAAGAAAAATTACAAAAAAATTGATTTTAATTAAATAAATGTAAACTTTTTAAATAATTTATATTTGTAAATCACTAAAATTCTTCTCTATTAGGCGTTTTTAAAAACTCTTATAGGGCAAAGCTTATTTTCAAA
>NW_002476344.1:0-6480 GCF_000189635.1 Tetrahymena thermophila SB210
ACGAACTTAAGTGAAAATTTCACTTACACATTTAGCTATGAAATTAAATATTTCTTTTATTTAGTAAAACTTAAATATCAGATTAAGGAGCTCAAAGCATTTCAAAGAGTCTGGAAAAATGCCAAAATATAACATAATTACATCTTAATTTATGGTATTTTTAATTAATTAAATTTTATTAAATAAATATAAAAGATATAATTGATATCTATATTTCAATGTTTTTAATTCTTTCGATAATTGATTAAATTTTTAATTCTTTATTTGTGGTAAATATTTTGAAATTTAATAGAGAAAATAATTAAAAAACGAAATATTATTTTATGAACTTAATTTAAAATTTCACTTACACATTTACTACTATGAAATTAAATATTTCTTTTATTTAGTTGGAATTTAATATCAGATTAAGGAGCTCAAAACATTTCAAAGAGTCTGGAAAAATGCCAAAATATTACTGAATTACATCTTGATTTAAGGTATTTTTAATTAATTAAATTTTATTAAATAAATATAAAAGATATAATTGATATCTACATTTCAATGTTTTTAATTCTTTCAATAATTTATTAAATTTTTAATTCTTTATTTATGGTAAATATTTTGAAATTTAATAGAGAAAATAATTAAAAAACGAAATATTATTTTATGAACTTAATTTAAAATTTCACTTACACATTTACTGCTATGAAATTAAATATTTCTTTTATTTAGTTGGAATTAAATATCAGATTAAGGAGCTCAAAGCATTTCAAAGAGTCTGGAAAAATGCCAAAATATTACTGAATTACATCTTGATTTAAGGTATTTTTAATTAATTAAATTTTATTAAATAAATATAAAAGATATAATTGATATCTATATTTCAATGTTTTTAATTCTTTCAATAATTGATTAAATTTTTAATTCTTTATTTGTGGTAAATATTTTGAAATTTAATAGAAAAAATAATTAAAAAACGAAATATTATTTTATGAACTTAATTTAAAATTTCACTTACACATTTACTGCTATGAAATTAAATATTTCTTTTATTTAGTGGGAATAAAATATCATATTAAGGAGTTAAAATCATTTCAAAGAGTCTGGAAAAATGCCAAAATATTACAAAATTACATCTTAAATTAAGGTATTTTTAATTAATTAAATTTTATTAAATAAATATAAAAGATATAATTGATATCTATATTTCAATGTTTTTAATTCTTTCAAAAATTTATTAAATTTTTATTTATTTAATAATTATTAAAAATAAGATATTTGTGAAAGTAATTAATAATCTAAGAATCGCTATATAAAGAAGTCAACAAGTAAAATTCTTAAATTTTCATTTTTTTGAAAAAGTCTTTAATAATTTTTTAAAAAGGTAATGATTATTCATACTACTGAGTACCCTTTGAATAGTGAAATATATTAAATAGACAAAAATATATATTAATTTATCTGAAATTTCAAATTTTTTAAAAAAATTTAGTTTTCTTAAAGCAGCAAGATAAGTTAATAGTAAGGCAGTTTCTAAAAATAATTTATAATTGACCATTGATTAATAATAATCGTTTAATAAAGACAATGATACTAAATTAATCATTCAACAAAATAAGTATATCATAAATAAATTATCCTAACCAAAATTAAATAAGCTAAGAAATGCTCTTTTAATTGAATAAAAAGTAAGAATTAAAAAAATTTTGTAAAAAGAAAATGCAATATCTAACAAAAAGAAATCATAATTGTTTGGAGGTAGTAAAAATATAAAAGATTTTGATAGCAATTAAAAAACAATCTTTAAGAATAACAGAAAAAAAATTAGCTCATTAATAAATACAAATATAGAGGAGAACAAAATTAAAGTTGAATTTAATGAAACTTAAAATGAACAAAATTATTCTAATACTGAATAAGCAAAATATGATGAATTAAATAAAGGACTAAAATAATTTTTTAAAAATTTGCCTAAGTATAAAGAAATAATCCAAAAATACGATTAATGTTTGGAAATGAAAAAATAAAAAATTTTAGATGAATAAAAGAGAGAATAGCTTTAAAACAATAAAATTATTTCATAATCATCATAAATTGTTGAGAAATATGAAACCTTCAGAGAAATCCTAAGTACCAAATCTTAAAATGAAGAAAGTAAAAAGAACTAACTATTTAAACAAACAAAAAATCTTGATTACGATTCTGAGAAATTTTTAAGATAAATATTTAAATTAGGCGATCATATCAAAAGTGGAGGGGAGGCAGATATATTTAAAAATCAAAATAATGACAGTATAGCATATAGAATAATTAAATTAAATGGAGATGATGATCTAAGGAAATAAGAAAAAGAATTATTAAGAATTTAGGAATTATAAGAATAAAATATTTTAAATATAGATAGTTCTCATCTAATAGAAGATAAAGCTAATCATACTAGGTATATCATTAACTCTATGTAAAAATGTTAAATGAGTCTTTACGATGAAATATCAAAAAATAAAGTTTTTAATCTTAGAGAAACTTTAAAATTTATTTCTACTGCATTTCATTTATTGATTGTACTTAGATAAAAGTATATCTATCATTCAGATATTAAACCGGGAAATATCTTAAAAATTGATGATAATAATTACAAATTATCTGATTTTGGTGCTTCATAGTAAGTTGATTTTATTGATCCTTTTTGTGATTATTAAATGCATACAGATGGTTATAAACCATAAGATAGAGAGAAGAATTTACCTTTTTATCATGATATCTATTCTTTTGGTAAAACTATCCAAAAGTTATTAATGTAATTAGGAAATTGCTCAGAAAAAATTTCTGATTGTTTAAAAGAATTTATAAAAGAAGAAATTTGTAAAGATGATGAGAATTCTATTAATGTAGATTGCTTTGAGTTGCCAATAAAGTTTATAAATAAAATAATGAAATTTACTAATGATGGAGTTATTGATGTTTTCTTAGAGGAATATTTAAAATAGATAGAGCAATACTTAGTTATCAAAAAAGAAAATAAAGTATTTCAGTATGAATCATAATATTAATATGCTGAAATAACTCTTTTGATTATTTCATAAAAAAGTCAAGATAGCAATTAGCAGAATCAGTTAAATTCAATTAAAATTAAGGCTCTGATAACTAAAAGTTATATTTTATGTAAAAGAAAAAAATATGAAGAATCTCTCGAATGTATTAATGAAATTTTTCAAAAAGATTTTGAAGATAATAGTTAGTTAGAAATCTTAGTAAAATCAATTAGAATTGTAATTAAGATCTTAATAAAGCAATATAATATGATAAAATTATCTTAAAAAAATGAAAATAAACTGATTGAATTAATTAAATTAGTTAATAATGGTGAAGAATTTGATAAATTAAAAATAAAGATAATAGAGCTTCTATTGCTAAAATCAAATGTAATATATCCAATCATTACAGATTTTTATGATTCTCTAAAAAAATAAGTTGAAAACAAGGAGTTTGGTATGGTTTATAGGATAATTTACAAATTGATTAGGTATTTAAGAAAATAAAATTGTTATGACTAATCACTTTACTAATTAATTTAATTTATTCAAAATGATAAAATGAATAATGATTCATATTACAAATAAAAATTACTGAAAGAAATGGGCTTATATCTTTACAAATTTCTTTTTTAAAATGAATAGCTAGACATTAAATTTTATGTTAAATAAGGAAAAGAAATTTAACTCTTGCCATTTATTATTTTTAATTGCTTGAATGGCATTAAGCTAAAATCAAATTTATAAATTTAATTTGATAAAAGTATTTGGTAATTATATTCAATATTTATATAGCTATAAGAATTAAATATTTATAGCTTTGATGAATGCAAAGACATTTTAGATAATTTAGAAAAAAAATATAAAAATATAATGGTTATAATAAAAAAAGATAACTAATTGCCATTATTTATAGAATATGTTTTATACAACAAACTTAATTACTATGAAAAGTATCTTAAAAGAAATAATATAAAAAATTATTAGTTTTTTAATGAAGAAGAAATTAGACACAAAGAAAAACAAATAATTTAATCAATAAAATTTATTGAAAAATTAATTTTTTGGAAAGAGCGATATCTATTGATTAATGAGTTATCTCAAAATCAAAAAGAAACAATGAGCTTGCTTAATTTAATAACATACTTTGAAAGCAAAGAAATTAGTCTAAATTATATAGGTTCTTTGAAAAAATTCAATGAACAGGTTGAATCATTTAATTCTGAGCTCAATTTTGACAATATAATGCTTCACAATTTAAAAAAGTAATTATTTAAATTAAAATCGTTTAACTAAAAAAGAAATTTAAAATTATTTATTTTAATTAATTTTCTTTTTTTTTAATTTTTAATTTTAGTTATTATTAAATTACAATAAAGTTTACATGAAAAAGAGAAGATTTTTGAATAAATAAGCTTAAGCATATGGTAAATTTATTTGGTTAATTTAATTCATTAAATTCTATAAATTAAAACTTGTTTTAAAGTTCTTTATATTTTTAAAAATTAATTTTACTAAAAACTAAATAATTTTTCATGATACTTTTCGATTATTTATTAATACAAAGAAATATTTATAAAATTATTTTATTTAATAAAATATTACAGTGAAGATGCTAATAGCTTATTAAAAATGCCATGTTTTACTTTTTTTACTTTAAATTTGAGAAAAGTATAAGCTTTCAAATTAAAATTTAAGAAAACAATTTTGTCTATAAATTAAATTAAAATGTTTACGTAGAAAGCTGAAATTCTAAATAATATCACTCAATTAACACTTGATTTTAGGTAATTAGTTTATTTTTTTTTCTAAATTATATTTTTACTTTTCTTTCTTAGCAAATAAATAAAATCTATAGGACTTTATGTATTTAAATATATGATAGATTTTTTTAATTTTGTTCATATTAAATGTCTAAATTGTTATGAAATTATTTTAATTTAATTTTAAAATTATATTTATTTTATTTTAATAGTTAATCAACCTTTTAAGATAGACCTTATATTATATTTAATTTAACAAAGATAATAAAGGATTGCTTGAAAAATTATGAAAGAATTAGTAAATTAAATTTTAACTTTGGAAGGTAAATTATTTAATATTTATTTAATAGGAAATTATATACAATTTCACTATTTCAAAACAAAATAATAAATTAATATTATTATTCATTCTTAAATTAACAACTTAACTATTTAAAATTATTTTTAATGAAATAATAATCAAATTAATAATTATGGTGCTTATATAGTCGCCAAACCTATTTTAATTAAAAGCCTCGATATTGTTAAATTAGCCATAAAATATAGCAATAAATTTAAGCTGATTTTAATAAATTTATAAGCTTTAAATTAAATGAATTAAAATTTTATAAAATATAGGTTCAAAAATAGTCTTTATTATTGTTTTAAAGACTTTTTTACATTTGCTTAAAATTATTAAGAACTTACTCCTTTAGAATTACAGTTAAAGTAGTTTCATTTTTAACTTTTCTATTAACTTTAAAAGGTCTAAAATAATTCTTTTATATAAATTATAAAATATTTATAATGGTAGGTTAAAAGATAATGAAATAATAGAATATATTTAAGATTTTCTTATACAACTAACTGAAAATTTAAAGAATAATTAATTGATATAAATTAGCCTCAAGAAAATTACTGATATTGCACTAAATTTAAAGTAATTTTGTTATAATTATTTCACTAAAATTTAATATTTACCAAAATTTAAAACAAAAAAAAACTGTGATTTCAATTAATATAACTCCTTTATCCAAAAAATTTTTGAGGTTTTGGTAATACTAATAAAAATTTTTAGCAAGTATTCAAATTTTATTTGCTAATTACAACTTAATTAAAGTAAATGAAAAATTAATTTTTGAACTTTTTTTTATATTTTACTTGAAAAAATAATTTTTGAGCAATAGTTTAAATAAATTTTAATTTATTAGTCAAAACATGACCACTTTATAAAGAGCTCTTATAAATATAAATGTTTTATAAAATAATAAAAATATTTTATAGCTAGCTATTTATTTAAAGTAAAATTAATTAATTAGACTTATTTTTTCATTTAATAATTTTAAAAATCTCTATTTCATTTCTTTAATTTTTTAGATATAAATAAATTAATAAATAAACCTTAATAATCGTAGCGATGACATTATAAATATTAGTAGATTAGATATTTAGGATTTAATTATAGATATTCAAAAACATATGAATTAACCTTTCAGTCACATAAAAATCCTATAAAAAAAATCAATTATATTTGAAGAATAAGTTTAGATTATTTAAAAAGTCGATAAAACGTAAGAATTTTCATTTATCTTATTTTTGTAAAATAATAGAATTAACTGACTGCTTCCTTTTCTAATTTATCACTTTTATTTTTTTGATGATTCCTATTTACTTTTTCTTTTGAAAACCAACAATTTTAGATAAAGAAAGTTATGCTGAAAAAT
>NW_002476344.1:6580-20980 GCF_000189635.1 Tetrahymena thermophila SB210
AAATAGATTACTCTACCAGAAATTTAGATAAAGTAATATACTTTTTAAGTTCTTAATTCACAGTTATTTTGTTGACTTTAAAAATATTAATTTGCATGCTATTAAATAAATAATCAAAAATAATTATTTAAAATATAAATAGTTGGCCAAATATTTTAACTACTACAGCTCAAAATATTGCTCAATATTTATAAACAAAATAATAAAGTCAATTCAATCTTAATCTAATGTAATTAATATAAAGAAATAATTTTTTCTAAATTAAGTAATCACTATTTACTTATTATAAAAACTCAAATATTAAGGTACTCCCTTATATTTTTTTTCTCGAAACGTTATTCATATAAAACCTTAATTAGTTAACCTTACATTTTTTATAAAAATAAATTAAAATAAGTGTTCAAGGTAGCTAATAATTTAATGAAGATTAATGTTTTCAAAATGGCGAATAAATTAACGTTTACTTACATAGCCTTAGCTTGAAGTAAATTAATTTGCTAGTTAATTAATTAATTAATATTTTGATTTATATTTTATTCAATATTTTTTTAGGTAAAATAAAGAGAGCTAATAAATATGTTAAATTAAAGAAATTAAATAAAAGCAAAACATTGAAATGGAATAATTAGATCTTTATTTAGAGTAATTTATTTATTACAAAATAAATTCTTCATTAATTTTAATAAATTTTATAAATTTAATTTCTGTATACTTTTATTTAAATTATTTAAAATATTAAAAAAGTTTCAATAAAATATGTTCAGAGGCAGCCACAGTTATTAAAAATATGTTTCATAAGTTCAAAAGTAATATCAAATTTAAGCACAAATTAAAGTAAAATAAATAATTATTAATAATATTTCTCATTTTTATTATTTAACATTTAAAAATAATAATAATTAAAATTAACAATTTTGATTTTTTCTTTAGTTCATGCAAAATTTTTGATTTTGAAACTGTTATGAGTTCTTTAGAAATATCTGTAAACACGTTCCAAATTGATCTATACTTATAGTAATTTTCTTACAATTTATCCCTTATTTTTTCTTTATTTTTTGAACATCTTTAAAAAATAAAATCTAATAGAGGAAAAAAGAGTTTTAAGGAGGGAGCTTAATAGATTACAAATACTTTAGCAAAGTACTAAAATGCCTCTTAATTAAATCTTTGCTTAAGGTAGAAATCATTAAATTATTTTAAAGATATTTTTTATAGATTTTTAATAATTTTTTTTTAATTTTACAAATATTTAAAAAATAAATCTATTAGTGATATCTCGTTAACTGATGATATAACTAAAATTATTTCAAAAAGTTTGTAAAAATTAGAAGAAATAACTTAATTAATTCTCAATTTATCTTATTCTTTTAATTTAAGCTTATAAATCTTAATGCTTGTTTATATAATAAAACTATTTTATTATTATAAATTTATTCAATTTAAATTAATTATTTATGCATAGTTCAAACAAAATTCGTATTTAAGAAGCTAAGTATATTTCAAACATTAATAAACTCTTTAGAAAGGTTCATTAATATAAAATTAATTTAAGGTAATTTAACATTTTACATAATAAATTATTTATTTAAACACTTTTCTTATTTCAGTAAATATTAAGATAAAATGGTTTAATGCATTGAAGATATTTTATTAAATTGCAAAAATATTATCACATCTTCTTTAAGGTTATTTTCTAAAATTTTAATTTTTTCATATTTCCTTTAAAAAAATAATTTGATTGTTTACTATTTTTCTTTATTTTTTGTCAATCAATATGTTTTTATTTTCTAAATATTTTAAAAATACAGTTTGATTTTGTATAGATATCTTTTAGATGACAATAAAATTCTTGGTTATCATGAAATATTCTAAATGCTTTCTTAGTTACATCTTGATTTAAGGTAAGTTTCTTATAACATTTGAATTTTTTTATATTTAAAAATCCTATTAATTTGATGAATAAATATTTTTTCAGCTATCTTTTTTCAAACATTATGCTTTTTAATCATAAATATTTACTATTTTTTTATAAATAGTGGTAATTAAATTGGTATAGATGGTACTCGTTATATTGCAGGAGCTTTCAAATATTACAATAATATTAACTAGTTAAGCATAGATTTAGCGTAATTTTCATTAAAATTATTTCTTATTTTTATTTGCAAATTTTTTCGTATTTATTTTTTTTTAATTTAATTAGTCACAATAATATTAAAGATGAAGGAGCAAATATTTTAGCTAGGAGTTTGGAAAAATGTGAAAACATGGCTGATTTAAAACTTGTTTTAAAGTATTTTTAATTAAAATTTATCTATTTTTTTAATGAAAATTATTTTTTTTAAATTTCTGATTTAAATATTTGAATGACTTTGAAACCTTATTAAAATCGAAATTAATTTTGTTAGGTCTAATAAAATTTCAAGTGAAGGAGCTAAGAATATTTTGAAAAAATTTTATAAAATCACTGGTTTAAATATTGATTTTTCGTAATTGATTTCATAAAATTTATTTGATTAATTTGAAATAAAATATTTTTATATAATTAAAATTAATTTAATAAGAATTTTTTATCTCAAAATTTAAATATATTTGCTAACAACTTTATTCCATTTTTAGAAATAATAAAATCAATAGTGAAGAACTCAACAGTGTTATTAACATTATATTTAAATGTTAAAAAGTTACTCATTTAAGTCTTAATTTTTAGTAATTTTATTTATAATTTTTTTAAGTAAAAATAAATAAATTTTTTTGAATCTTTGTTATGAAATATATTTTTTAAAATTTATAAAAAGAGGATAAAATTAAAATATTTTAAGTAAAAATAAAATTGATGTGAATGTATCTTTGAATATTGAAAATACTAATTAACAGTCCCTTAATATTACTTAATTTATTCTTGATTTGAGGTAAAATTTATTTATCTTGTAAAAAATAATTTGTTTCTTAATTATTTTAATGAACTGATTTCTTTTCTACTTCTAAGTTTAAATAAAATTTTATTTAGTGGTAATACAATCAATCTTGAGTAAGTTTAGAATATTACAAATTCTCTAAAAAGATGTAAAAATCTATAGAAACTATAACTTAATTTGGAACATAATAATCTTGGAAATAAACACATTTAATTAATGGCAAATTTCTTGTAAAGTTGTCAAAGTCTCACTGAAATAATTCTCAATTTAAAGTAGTTTCTTAAATTGGTTTTTTTATTATAAAAGTTTTTGTAATTAGTTTTAAAAATTATTTTTTAGGAAAAATAAAATTTCTGCTTAAGGAGTTAAGAGTATTGCTAATTCTTTGACTAAATGTAAAAATCTCACACTTTTATATCTCGATCTTTAGTAATACTTTGAATTATTGTTTAATTTTTTAAAGATAAATATAAATCAAATATTTTTAAAGAGGCAATAAAATAATATCTGAAGGTATAATCAGTATTATGGATGCGTTGGAAAAGTGTGAAAGAATTAACAAGTTGAAATTAATTTTAAAGTAATTTTAAACTGCAATTTTATTTGATTTAAGCATTTAAATTAAAAAAAACTATGCAAATTTATTTATTTTATTTTTTTACCTTGTACAAAAAAATATTAGTCAACTAAAAAAATAAAGTGAAATTTCTAATACTTCTGTATGTTCTTTGGTAAATAGTGAAAATATTAGTGAATTAAATCTTGAATATGAGTAACTTTCTTCGTTTTCATTTTTATTTTTTAAATTAATAAAATAAATAAATTAATTAATTAATTAATTATTTGATTGATTAATTATGATTGAAAAGCAGTGTTGGGAATCAAAAGCTTCAATACTAAAAAAATGAATAGAAAAATAGAAACTAATTAATTGATACTTGAAATTCAATATTTAATTTTCATTCATTTTATTGATATCAAAATTTTCCAACTCTGTTGAAAAGTAATTTTTATTATTAAAAGTTTAATTATCTTATAAATAGTAATACACGTTTCAATTGTCTCAATCAAGATACTTGCAAAGTGTTGTAAAAATGTTAAAATCTTACTAAACTATCTCTTAGATTCAAGTAATTTTATACTCAAGCTTTTTTGATAATTTTTTTTTTAAATAAGAAATATATTTTGCTAATTAATATTTTAATTTGCTGCTCAAGTTGTTTATTCTACTTTAGTTTTTATATAATTTTTTTAAAAGTCATAGGGATTTGAATAAAGTTAAGAAACTCTCTGGTTAAATAGAAAAATTATAAAATATTACTAGGCTTGAACTTAATTTTAAGTATTTTTTTATTATTTAACTTAACTTTTTGATTTATTAGATACATAAAAAATTATACCAACTAAAAATCACACCAATTTTCTAAATTAAGGAGGATACAAGAAAAAACAATAAAAATTAATTATTTGAAACCCTTAAAATAAAAATGAATGATATTTTTTGTTTTATATATTGGTCCCTGCTTTAACCCCCCTAAAAGTTAAAAAATATGATAACTTTTTTTATAAATTTTAACCTTAACTTCGATATTAATTTAGAAAAAATAAGTTTTATTTTAATTTCAAAATATTTTAAATATTATTTTTTTAGTTATCTTGATATAATTAATGATGAAGATGCTTATTATATCTCAAGAGCTTTTGTGAAATGTTAAAAAATTACTTAACTAAGACTTAATTTGTGGTAATTAAATAAAAAATTATTATATTTAATTAATTATTTTAGTTTTTTTACTATTTAAAATATTTTTGTACCTTTATTTGATTTTATTAATATTTATATTAATTAAAAATAATTATAAAGCTATAATAAAATCACAACTAGAGGAGCTTAGAAGATCGCGATTGCTATTGAAAAATGTTAAAAGATTACTAATTTAACTCTTGATTTGAGGTTAATTTTTTTTAATTTAAATGAGAAAATAATTAAAAAACGAAATATTATTTTGTTAACTTAATTTAAAATTTCACCTATACATTTACTGGTATGAATTAAATATATCTTTTATTTAGCCATAATCAAATATAAGAAGAAGGTGCTCAAAGCATTTCAAATACTCTGGAAAAATGCCAAAATATTACTGAATTATATCTTAATTTATCGTATTTTTTAATAATTTTATTTTATTAAAATAAAAAAAAAATTTAATTCATATCTATAATTAAATATTTTTAAGTTCTTTAAATAATTCATTAAATTTTTTATTTATTTAAATTTAAGCTATAATAAAATAAGCAGTGTAGGAATTTATAATCTAAAAATGGCTTTAGAAAGAAGTCAACACATCATAAAATAATAATTCATTTTTAAGTAAAATTCTTAAATTTTCATTTTTTTAAAATTGCATTTAATAATTTTTTTAAAGAAATAATGGTTATAGATCAGATTACTCATTTTCCTTTGAATGATGAAATTTTTCAAAAAGACAACAAATATATATTAATTTATTTGAAATTTTATAATAGACAAATATTTTAATAATTATATAAAAAATATTTTTTATGCTTTGTTGAATCTTCTTCCTTATAATTTCTAACTTATATTTTTTTGTGAGAGAGTTAATTAATTAAAAAAGCTTGTCTAGTCTTAAAAATTAAATAAAATAAATTCTTATAAAAATACAGCAACTTGCAAAATATTAAACTTCTATCCCCTGTAAAATTTTAGTTTTTTACTAATTATTTATGGGACACCCTGTATTTATTTTAATTTATATTATATTCATAAAGTAAGTATTCTATATATAACCAATTAATAATTATTTATTTGTATTATAATTAATTATCTATATTTAAAATAAGTTTATCAAAATATTTAATAAATAAAGCTAATATTTTATTAAGTTGATTGGAACTAACTATTTACTAAATTAATACTGTTTTTAATTTATTTTTCCAAAAATAATTCAAGTTATTACTAATTTGATAACAATTGTGTATCAAATATGGTAACTGATTTCTCTTCATATCTCTCCTACCTTTACAAACTTTAAACTTAAGTCTTTTGCCTAACTAATATACTTGTAGTATTGGGGTTCTTTCTCTAGCTAAGGTAATAATAATTGCTTTTATTCATTAATTTATTTATCAATATTAAAATATTTTTCAAAAACCTTATAAAAATTAATTTTTATTTAGTTAGCTTACTTATTTGATAAATATTAATAATTATTGAGTGTTTAATGAAAATTTATTATTTTTATAGCTTATTTTTTGAAAAGAATCCTTCTTACTTATTTATTTTTTATATAATTGAAAAATTTATTTTAATTATTTTAAAAACAATAATAAGATTGGCAATATGGGTATATGTATTAGATTTAAGCTCTGCTTTAAAGAAGTGCATAATCCTTAAAATTTATCTTTAGACATTAGGTAAAAGAGTTAATTTTATTCTTTATACTATTTTTTAATTATAAAAAATTTTATAATAAATAATAAAATACGTCTAAATAATAAGATTAGGTTACTTTATCAAAGATTTTGTATTTATAGTCATTTTTTTAATTTCATATAATTGCTTTTTTAAGTAAAAAGACAAAATAATTTTTATATTAAAATAGAAGAAATTAAATTTATGAATGAAGAATTAAAAAGTTTTAAATGAAAATGGAAGTTGCTAAAACCAACAAGAGAGATTAATGCAGAAATCCGATTATATTTGAAAAAAACTTATCGATAGATATATTAATTAGCTAATAATTGATAATTTTTAATTATCCATATAATTTAGCTATATTTAACATTCAAAAGTATTTAATTTACAAAACCATTTATTTTTTTAATTCTTTGCTTATTTCATATTTATTTTTTGTTTTAAAAATTCAATATAATTAAGCTAAATAAATTAATATTTAAAAGCATATATATTTAACAAATATTTAAATTTATTTTTAGTTTAGAAAACTAGAAATCTAATATTTTTTAATCTACTTTTGTTATGATTTTTATTAACTCTATTATACATTTAGTATAATTAATATGATTGTTGTCAAAAAAAAGTATTGCTTATATTTTTTTGTGTTGAGTTTTCAGTGGAAGAAAATCAAAATAAAATCAGAAATTTATGTGATTACTTACATTGATTTTAATTAAGAGAACTACCTGTAATATTATATTAAAAAAGAAGTTTGGATATTAATTTTTCTTCATATAACAAATAGCGTTAGTAGAAAAGTAGATAAATAGTTAAACAAAAGTTGTCTTATTTAGTTGAATTAAATAAAAAATAGCAGAAAAGTTTATTTAGGCATAGAATAATTAAAAAAGAATAAGCTTTAAAGTAATTCTCAAAGTAGATCTTGTAAAATTTGTAAACAGAAATAAGATCATTGAAGAAAAAATGATTATTGAGAATATTCCAAATTAGTTTTTCAATATTCTCAAAATTTTAGTTGATAAAACAATAACATTAGAGCAGATAGCAATCAAATATGAATTGATTTATAAAATGCTATAAACTTAAGCCCACTCAGATTAAATGAGCTCCTTCCATTTTTAATCTTGCAACGATAAGGATTAATTTTTCAAGATAATATAATCATCAGAGATGTTAAACAATCCTAAAATGATATTGCAATTAATGCTGTTAATGCCTCAATTAAAAGTTTAACCTAACAAACTAGCAGAAGGAATTACTCATTTAACTAAAATTAAGCTTTGCAAGAGTAAAATTTCTACATATTCTGTTGTTTATTTTGATTTTATCATATTAAAAAAATACGCTTTTATCACATATCTTTTGTTTCTTATTAAAGCTGATTACTTAATTAAATTATATAGTTAATATTCATTTAATCATTTAAAATTCTTTATTAAATAAAAACAATCAAAAAAAACTTGGCAATCATATCAATTTACCTCCCCAAATAAATATTATGGGCAAAACTCAATATTCTTTTTGTTTGCCCCAACGTTTTTTGGGGGGTGCTCTTTATATATATTAAAGAGTGAAATTCATTAAATTTCACAAATAGGATTCAATATAAATGAAAAAGTTGATCTGTTTTAATATAAATATCAAAATAAATAAATAATTTATTACATGAATTATTTTTAAGCTAATTATTATCAAGCATAAGCAACATTATGATTTATATCAAATTTTAAATATTAAAAAATAGGCTTTTTATATAATTAATATTTTCATTTTTATTAAAAGTTGATTTAGGCTTACCCTTTCTCCAAAGCAGAATAAATAGCTTTTAAGCTAAGGATGTAATTCTTTTATCATTTTAAATATATTTTAAACAAATAATCGTCTAAATAGATTTACGAACTAGTTGTTAAAAGACTATTTAGGTTTTCAAACACAATATATTTTTAATATTTTGCAAAGAAATAATTTTTAATTCAAATTATATTTATATTAATAATTAGCTAAATAATAAATAGTATAAAGCATCATCAGCATAATTATAGCTATCCCTTACCAGTTAAAACTATTATTTCTCACCATACTAAAAGAAAGAAGACCAATACTAAATAAAACTCTTGAAAATGAAAAATAGTCTGGATCTAGCACATGAAATTTTAAAAGAGAATGTCAAATTAAACTATTAAAATAGTTATTGGTAAATTGTTTTAAACTTCTAACATATTAATTAAATCAAAAATGTTTTTCTAATTTTTAAATATCAAATAATTTTCAAAATATTTTAATATTTTTACTTTAAATTAATTATTTGAAATATTTACCTTAAAATGGATGATTCTATCAGTTTATTTCAAAATAATAATTTTTGAAAATTTTTTTTTTTAAGACCATTTTTGATAAAAAAATTATTTTGATCATATGGCCTTAATTAATTAGAATGCACGGTATATACTTTTTAAAATTCATATAAAGTTTTTGAGTATTTAGGATAATTTTTTTCAATATTGAGTATTTTTAAATATAACTTATTTCTACCGATAGATATATGCATGATAGATAATCAAAGTTTCTATAATAATAGAAAAAACAATTTACAAATCAATCAATATATTTTTATTTAATTAATTAAATTAGCAATATAACTATAATTTTAATTTAAATAGAAAAGTTAAAATTTATTTTTAATAAATAATATTTGGATTACAAGTAAATCCTCAACTTAAACTAATTATTTCAACAAAAAACTTTTATTTTAACTAAATTAAATCAACTTAAATTTTAAATAAATAAACTGAGGATAATTAAATAAAAATCCAATAATTAATATACAGCATAAAAATAAATATTATTCAAACTTATATTTTATTGTATTTATTTTCAAATTTTTTTAAAATCTTTAGTTTTCTTAAAGCAGCGAGATAAGTTAGTTGTAAGGCAGTTTCTAAAATTAATTTATAATTCTCCTTTGATTAATAATAACCATTTAATAATGACGATGATACTAAATTAATCATTCAACAAAATAAGGACATCATAAATAAATTATCCTAACCAAAACTAAATCAGTTAAGAAATTCTCTTTTAATTGGATAAAAAGCAAGAATTATTAAAATTTTGTAAAAAGAAAATGAAATATCTAAAAAAAACAAATCATAATTATTTGGAGGTAGTAAAAATCTTGATAGTAATTAAACAATCCCTAAGAATAATAGAAAAAAAATTAGCTCATTAATAAATACAAATGAAGAGGAGATTAAAGTTGAATTTAATGAAAATGAAAATGAAAATGAAAATGAAAATGAACAAAATTATTCTAATACTCAATAAGCAGAAAATGTAATAAATAAGGTACTAGTATAATTTTTTAATAATTTGCCCAATTATATAGAAATAATCCAAAAATATGATTAAAGTTTCAAAATGGAAGAATAATAAATTTTAGATGAATAAAAGGGAAAATAGCCTTAAAGCACTACAATTACCTAATAAACAACTCTTCAGTCATCAGACTAAGCTATTGTCATTTCTGAATCATATAAATCTCCTTAATTTGGATAAGAAGGTGTTGAGAGATGTGTACCCCTCCCCATAAATATTTTTGGTAACAATGAATAAAATGAAAAATGTAAAAAAAACTAACCAAATAAACCAAAAAAAAAAAATCTTGATAATCATTCTGAGCAATTTTTAAAATAAATCTTTAAATTAGGCGATCATATCGGCGGTGGAGGGGAGGCAGATATATTTACAAATCAAAATGATGACAAGACTGTATTTAGAGTAATTAAATTAAATGGAGACGAGGATTTAAGGAAATAAGAATTGTTAATACTTTAGGAATTATAAGAATAAAACATTTTAAATATAAATAGTTCTCATCTAATAGAAAATAAAGATAAAGATACTAAATATATCATTCATGTTATGTAAAAATGTTAAATGAGTCTTCATGATGAAATATAATCAAAAGTTTTTAATCTTAAAGAAACTTTAAAATTTATTTCTACTGCATTTCATTTATTGATTGTACTTAGATAAAAGTATATCTATCATTCAGATATTAAACCAGGAAATATCTTAAAAACTTATAATAATAATTACAAATTATCTGATTTTGGTGCTTCATAGTAAGTTGATTTTATTGATCCTTTTTGTGATTATTAAATGCATACACCTGGTTTTAAGCCATAAGATAGAGTGAAGAATTTACCTTTTTATCATGATATCTATTCTTTTGGTAAAACTATCAAATAGTTATTTCCTCCATAATTAGAAAATCGCCCAGATATTTAAATTTATGATTGTTTAAATAAATTTATAGATGAAAAAATTTGTAAAGATGATGAAAATTCTATTAATGTAGATTGCCTTAAGTT
Organism: Tetrahymena thermophila SB210; assembly: GCF_000189635.1. Lineage (NCBI taxonomy): Eukaryota > Ciliophora > Oligohymenophorea > Hymenostomatida > Tetrahymenidae > Tetrahymena > Tetrahymena thermophila. Next base: position 17,308 of record NW_002476344.1, read on the forward strand.
GCCAAGAATGTTTATAAATAAAATAATGAAATTTACTAATTATTAAGTAATTAAGGAATTCTTAGTGGAATATTTAGAATAGATATAATAATATTTAGTCATAAAAAAAGAAAATAAAGTATTTCAGTATGAATCATAATATTAATATGCTGAAATAGCTATTTTCATTATTTCATAGATAATTTAAGTTAGCAATTAGCAGAGTTAGTTAACTTCAATTAAAATTAAGGCACTGATAACTAAAAGTTATATTTTATGTAAAAGAAAATAATATAAAAAATCTCTCAAATGTATTAATGAAATTTTTAGAGAAGATTTTAAAAATAGTAGTTAGTCAGAAATCCTAATAAAATCAATTAGAGTTGTAACTAAGATCTTAATAAAGCTAAATAATAAGATAAAATTATCTTAAAAAAATTAATATAAATTGATTAAATTAATTAAATTAGTTAATAAAGGTGAAGAATTTGATAAATTAAAAATAAAGATAATAGAGCTTCTATTGCTAAAATCAGATTAAATACATCCAATTTTTACAGATTTTTATAATTCTCTAAAAAAATAAGTTGAAAACAATGAGTTTGATATGGTTTATAGGATAATTATTAAATTGATTAGGTATTTAAGAAAATAAAATTGTTATGACAAATCTCTTTACAATTTAATTTAATTTATTCAACAAAATAAAACGAATCAGATTTCTTATTACAAATAAAAATTACTGAAAGAAATGGGCTTATATCTTTACAAATTTCTTTTTTAAAATGAATAGCTAGACACAAAATTTTATGATAAATATAAAAAAGAAATTTAACTCTTGCCATTAATTATTTTGAATTGCTTGAATGACATTAAGCTAAAATCAAATTTATAAATTTAATTTGATAAAAGCATTTGGTAATTATATTCAATATTTATAAAGCTATAAAATATTTGTATCTTTGATTAATGCAAGGATATTTTAGATAATTTAGAAAAAAAATATATAAATGAAATAAAAGATAATAACTAATTGCCATATAAAGAATATGTTTATTACAAAAATCTTAATTACTATGAAAAGTATCTAAATAAAAAAGAAAAAAATTATTAGTTTTTTAATGAATAATGTGTAAAAAGATACAAAGAAGAACATATAATTTAATCAATAAATCTTATTGAAAAAACAATTTTTAAGAATTACAAAGAAAATAAATATTAACCAAATATTGAGATATCTTAAAATCAAAAACAAACAATGAGCTCACTTAATTTCATAACATACTTTGAAAGCAAAGAAATAAGTCTAAATTATTTAGGTTCTTTGGAAAAATTCAATGAAGAAGTTGAATCATTTAATTCTTAACTCAATTGTTATAATATATTATAATAAAATATAAATAAGTAATTATTTTAATTAAAATTGTTTTGCTAAAAAAGAAATTTAAATTTATTTATTTTAATTAATTTTTGTTTGTCAATATTTAATTTTAGTTATTATTAAATTAAAATAAAGCTTTCATTAAAAGAATGAAGAAATTACGAATTTGAATATTGAAATATTAGGTAAAGATAAAAATGAATTTAGCTATTAATTTGAGAAGGAAGGATCTTTAACTTTAAGAATATCGTAAAATTATTTGGTTAATTTAATTCAATAATTAATTAAATTTTATAAATTTAATATTTTTTAAAATTCTTCATATTTTTTATATTTTAAATAACACTAAAAATTAAATAATTTTTATGATAAATTTTTTATTATTTATTAATTGCTCAAAGACATATTTATTAAATTATTTTATTTTATTAAATAAAATATCATAGTAAGTTTTTTAATTTTAGCTTATTAAATGATCCATAATTTATTTTTCTTAGATCAAATTTGAGAAAAGTACAGGCTTTCTAATTCAAATTAGATTATGAATAATAATTGAATTTTTATTTTGAATGGCTTAAGGTAAGTAATATTATAAATAAAAACACTGAATTAACACTTGATTTTAGGTAATTAATTTTATTAAATTAGATAGTTATCTAATTTTTATTCTAAATCATATTTTTACTTTTCTTCATTTGTAAATAAATAAAATCAATATGATTTTATGTATTTAAAATATTTGATAGATTTTTTAAATTTGGTAAATATTAGTTGTCTAAATTATTATGAAATTATATAAATTTTTATAATATAAAATGATTTAATAATTTTTTTAATTATTTTTTATTTAATCATCTATATTATTAATTTCTGGCTATATCAATTTGCTATTTAAAAATAATTGATCACTGATAATAATTTATAATTTTAAATTTAATTTTAAAAGAATTATTATTATCTTAGACGTGATATTTTACAATTATTATTCTGCCAACATTTTAAATTTATTTTAATAAATAGAAAAAATTTTTATTTATTTTATTTATCATAAAATTTTTAAATGAAAGTTTAAATTAAAAATAATATAATGAATTCATTTAAGAATTTATTTTTTCTTCTTTAAATAACAATAAAATATTTTCTTTTATTTTAGCTATTTTTTATTAAATATTAAAAAGAACCAGTAGGTTTATGAATAGTGAATAACAATCTGAGTTACGACACAAAATAAATGGATATTTATAAACAAAATTTTATGATTTTAATGAGATGTTCCCAAGAATTACTGAATTAAATGTTAAATTAGGGTGGTAAATTATTTAATATTTATTTAGTAGTAAATTATTTACAATTTAACTCACTTTTTCAAGACAAAATAATAAATTAATATTATTTTTCATTCTTAAATTAACAACTTAACTATTTAAAATTATTTTAAATGAAATGATAAAAAAATTAATAATTATGGTACTTATATTATCGTCAAACCTATTTTAATAAAAAACCATGATATTGTTTAATTAAACCATAAACAATAGTAATAAATTTAAGCTGATTTTAATAAATACTTAAAATTTAAATTCAATGAAATTACATTTAATATTATATAGGATATAGAACAATCTAACGTCTATTTACGATTTTTATGCTTTAGCTAGTCAATGTAGAGGACTTAATTCATTAAAATTTGATTTAAAGTAGTTTCAATTTTATTTTTTCTATTGACTTTAAAAGGTCAAAAATAACTCTTTTATTTTAATTAAAAAAGTATTGATAATGATAGGTTTAAAGAAAATGAAGAGACTAAAAATAGTAAAAAAAAATATCTTAAAGAATTGATTCAGAAGATATAGGATGAAGATTATTTAAAAATTAACCCAAAGAATTCTATCTATTATAGATTTGATTAAAAGTAATTTTCTAATAATTGTTTCAGTAAACTATAATACTTACCAAAAAAAAAAAAATAATTGTTAATTCAATTAATTTAACTCTTTTACCAAATAATTTTTGAGGTTTTGTTAGTAATAATCAAAAGTTTAAGTAAGCAAGCTTTATTTGCTAATTACAAATTAATTAATTAATCAAAGTGAATCAAAATTTAATTTTGAACTTTTTTATATATTTTACTTGAATGAGTAAATTTTGAACAGTAATTTAAATAAATATTTTAATTTATTAATAAAAACATGATCACTTTATAATAACTCTTATAAATATAAAAATTTGTATAAAAATAAAAATATTTTATAGCTAGTTATTTTTTTAGAGTTAAATTAAATAATTAATTAATTAATTAATTAATTAATTAGA
>NW_002476344.1:21080-31435 GCF_000189635.1 Tetrahymena thermophila SB210
AGCAATCAAATATGAATTGATTTATAAAATGCTATTAACTTAAGCCCGCTCAGATTACATGAGCTCCTTCAATTTTTAATCTTGCAACGATAAGGATTAATTTTTCAAGATAATATAATCATCAGAGATGTTAAACAATCCTAAAATGATATTGCAATTAATGCTGTTAATGCCTCAATTAAAAGTTTAACTTAACAAATTAGCAGAAGGAATTACTCATTTAACTAAAATTAAGCTTTGCAAGAGTAAAATTTCTACATATTCTATTGCTTATTTTGATTTTATCATATTAAAAAAATACGCTTTGCTTTTATCACATATCTTTTGTTTCTTTTTAAAGCTGATTACTTAATTAAATTATATAGTTAATATTCATTTAATCATTAAAAATTCTTTATTAAATAATAACAATCAAAAAAAACTTGGCAATCATATCAATATACCTCCCCAAATAAATAAAATGGGCAAAACTCAATAATCTTTTTGTTTACCCCAAATTTTTTTAGGGGGTGCTATTTATATATATATTAAAGAGTGAAATTCATTAAATTTCACAAATAGGATTCAAAAAAAATGAAAATGTTGATCTGTTTAATATAAATATCAAAACAAATAAATAATTTAAAAATAAAATAATTTATTACATGAATTATTTTTAAGCTAATTATTATTAAGCATAAGCAACATTATGATTTATATCAAATTTTAAATTTTAAAAAATAGGCTTTTTATATAATTAATATTTTCATTTTTATTAAAAGTTGATTTAGGCTTACCCTTTCTCCAAAGCAGGATAAATAGCTTTTAAGCTAAGGATGTAATTCTTTTATCATTTTAAATATATTTTAAACAAATAATCGTCTAAATAGATTTACGAACTAGTTGTTAAAAGACTATTTATGTTTTCAAACACAATATATTTTAAATATTTTGCAAATAAATAATTATTAATTCAAATTATATTTAAATTAATAATTAGCTAAATAATAAATAGTATAAAGCATCAGCAGCATAATTTTAGCTATCCCTTACTAGTTAAAACTGTTATTTCTCACCATACTAAAAGAAAGAAGACCAATACTAAATAAAACTCTTAAAAATGAAAAATAGTCTGGATCTAGCACATGAAATTTTAAAAGAGAATGTCAAATTAAACTATTAAAATAGTTATTGGTAAATTGTTTTAAACTTCTAACATATTAATTAAATCAAAAATATTTTTCTAATTTTTAAATACTAAATTATTTTCTAAATATTTTAATATTTTTACTTTAATTTAATTATTTGAAATATTTACCTTAAAATGAATGATTCTATCAGTTTATTTCAAAATAATAATTTTTGAAATTTTTTTTTAAATTTGTTAGAAAAACTAGCCCTAAAAAAGAAATTTATAAATATATTTTATAAATATTTATTGGTTGGTAAATTATTTCTTTACCAATCAATATATTTTTATTTAATTAATTAATAAAATTAGCAATATAAATTTAATTTTAATTTAAATTGAAATGTGTTTTTTTAGTTTTATGGCATAATATTTGGATTACAAGTAAATCCTCAACTTAAACTAATAATTTCAATAAAAAACTTTTATTTTAACTTATTAAAATCAACTTAAATTTTAAATAAATAAATTAATAAATTGGAGATAATTAAATAAAAATCCAATAATTCAAATAAGGCAAAAAAATAAATATTATTCTCACTTATATTTAAATGTATTTATTTTCAAATTTTTTTAAAATCTTTAGTTTTCTTAAAGCAGCAAGACAAGTTAGTAGTAAGGCAGTTTCTAAAACTAATTCATAATTCTCCGTTGATTAATAATAACCATTTAATAAAGACAATGATACTAAATTAATCATTCAACAAAATAAGTACATCATAAATAAATTATCTTAACCAAAACTAAATAAGTTAAGAAATGCTCTTTTAATTGGATAAAAAGCAAGAATTATTAAAATTTTGTAATAAGAAAATGAAATATCTAACAAAAACAAATCATTATTGTTTGGAGGTGGTAAAAGTCTAAAAAATATCGATAGCGATTAAAAAACAATCTTTAAGAAAAATAGAAAAAAAAATAGCTCATTAACATATAACAAAGAGAAATCATCATTGTTTGGAGCTAGTAAAAATCTAAAAAATCTAGATAACAATGAAAAAACAATCCCTAAGAATAATAGAAAAGAAATTAGCTCATTAATAAATAAAAATGTAGAGGTGAACAAAGTTAAAGTTAAATTAAATGAAAATTAAAATGAACAAAATAATTCTAATACTCAATAAGCAGAATACGATGAATTAAATAAGGGACTAGAATAATTTTTTTTAAATTGGCCCAAATATATAGAAATAATCCAAGAATATGATTAAAGTTTCAAAATGGAAGAATAAAAAATTTAAGATGAATAAAAGGGAAAATAGCCTTAAAGCACTACAATTACCTAATAAACAACTTCTCAGATATCAGACAAAGGCGTTTGCATTTCTAAATCATAAAAATATTCTTATTAATTTGGATAAGAACATGTTCAGAGATTTTAAGAATCCCTCAAAGGAATGATTACAAACTAACAAAATGAACAAAACCAACATCTTGACAGTTATTCTGAATAATTTATAAGATAAATATTTAAATTAGGCCATCATATCAAAAAAGGAGGGGAGGCAGATATATTTACAAATCAAAATATAGCATATAAAGTAATTAAATTAAATGGAGACGATGATTTAAAGAAATAAGAAAAAGAATTATTAAGAATTTAGGAATTATAAGAATAAAATATTTTAAATATAAACACTTCTCATGTAATAGAAGATATAGTTAATCATACTAAGTATATCATTCACGTTATGTAAAAATGTTAAATGAGTCTTTATGATGAAATTTTATCAAAAAAAGTTTTTAGTCTTAAAGAAATTTTAAGATTTATTTCTACTGCTTTTCATTTATTGATTGTACTTAGATAAAAGTATATTTATCATTCAGATATTAAACCAGGAAATATCTTAAAAATTGATGATAATAATTACTAATTATCTGATTTTGGTGCTTCATAGTAAATTGATTTTATTGATCCTTTTTGTGGTTATTAAATGTATACACCTGGTTTTAAACCAAAAAATAGAGAGAGAAATTTACCTTTTTATCATGATATCTATTCTTTTGGTAAAACTATCCAAAAGTTATTAATGAAATTAGAAAATCAATCAAAAATTTCTAAATGTTTAAATGAATTTATAGATGAAGAAATTTGTAAAGATGATGAAATTTCTATTAAAGTTGATTGCTTTGAATTTCCAAGAAAGTTTATAAATACTTTAATGAGATTTACTAATGATGAAGTTATTGAGGTATTCTTATAGGATTATTTAAAGTAGATAGAGCTATACTTAGTTATCAAAAAAGAAAATAAAGTATTTGAGTATGAATCATAATATTAATATGCTGAAATAGCTCTTTTCATTATTTCATAGATAAGTTAAGTTAGCAATTAGCAGAGTCAGTTAACTTCAATTAAAATTAAGGCAAAGGCACTGATAACTAAAAGTTATATTTTATGTAAAAGAAAACAATATAAAGAATCTCTCGAATATATTAATGAAATTTTTAGAGAAGATTTTAAAGATAATAGCTAGTCAGAAATCCTAATAAAATCAATTAGAATTGTAACTAAGATCTTAATAAATCTAAATAATAAGATAAAATTATCCTAAGAAAATTAAAATAAATTGATTAAATTAATTAAATTAGTTAATAAAGGTGAAGAATTTGATAAATTAAAAATAAAGATAATAGAGCTTCTATTGCTAAAATCAAATGATATATATCCAATTATTACAAATTTGTATGATTCTCTAAAAAAATAAGTTAAAAAATAGGAGTTTGATATGGTTTGTAGGATAATTATCAAATTGATTAGGTATTTAAGAAAATAAAATTGTTATGGCTAATCTCTTTACAATTTAATTTAATTTATTCAAAATGATAAAACGAATCAGGATTCTTATTACAAATAAAAATTACTAAAAGAAATGGGCTTATATCTTTACAAATTTCTTTTATAAAATAAATGGCTAGACATTAAATTATATGTTAAATATGAAAAAGAAATTTAACTCTTGCCATAAATTATTTGGAATTGCTTGAATGACGTTAAGCTAAAATCAAATTTATAAATTTAATTTGATAAAAGTATTTGGTAATTATATTCAATATTTATAAAGCTATAAAATATTTATAGCTTTGATAAATGTAAGGATATTTTAGATAATTTAGAAAAAAAATATAAAAATATAATGGTTAAAATAGAAGATAATAACTAATTGCCATATTAAGAATATGTTTTATACAAAAAACTTAATTACTATGAAAAATATCTGAAAAGAAATAATATAAAAAATTATTAGTTTTTTAATGAAGAAATTAGATACAAAGAAAAACAAATAATTTAATCAATAAGTCTTATTGAAAAAACAATTTTTAAGAATAACGAAGAAAATGAAAATGATACAAATAATGAGATACCTTAAAATCAAAAAGAAACAATGAGCTCACTTAATTTCATAACATACTTTGAAAGCAAAAAAATGAGTCTAAATTATTTTGGTTCTTTGGAAAAATTCAATGAAGAGGTTGAATCATTTAATTCTTAGCTCAATTTTTCTAATATGATAAATTACGATCTAAAAAAGTAATTATTTTAATTAAAATCGTTTTGCTTCTTAAGAAATTTAAATTTATTGATTTTAAATAATTTTTTTTGTCAATATTTAATTTTAGTTATTATTAAATTAAAATAAAGCTTGCATAAAAAAGAGAAGTATGAAGAAATTACGAATTTGAATATTGAAATATTAGGAAAAGATAAAAATGAATTTAGCTATTAATTAGAGAAGGAAGGATCTTTAACTTTAAGAATATCGTAAAATTATTTGGTTAATTTAATTCAATAATTAATTATATTTTATAAATTTAATATTTTTTAAAATTCTTCATATTTTTTATATTTTAAATGTTTTACTAAAAATTAAATAATTTTTATGATAAATTTTTTATTATTTATTAATTGCTCAAAGACATATTTATTAAAATTATTTTATTTTATTAAATAAAATATCATAGTGAGTTTAGTGATGATTATAGCTTATTATATGATTCATAATTTACTTTTTTTAGATCAAATTTGAGAAAAGTACAATCTCTCTAATTCAAATTAGATTTTAATTTATATGAATATTAATTGAGTTTTTATTTTAAATGGCTTAAGGAAAGTAAAATTCTAAATAACAACACTGAATTAACACTCGATTTTAGGTAATTAATTTTATTAAATTAGATAGTTATCTAATTTTTATTCTAAATCATATTTTTAATTTTCTTCATTTGTAAATTAATAAATAAAATCAATATGATTTTATGTATTTAAAATATTTGATAGATTTTTTAAATTTGGTAAATATTAGATGTCTAAATTATTATGAAATTATATAAATTTTTATAATATAAAATGATTTAATAATTTTTTTAATTATTTTTTATTTAATCATCTATATTATTAATTTCTGGCTATATCAATTTGCTATTTTAAAAATAATTGATCACTGGTCATAAATAAAAATTATGTTTATTTTATTTTCATTATTTTAATAGTGGATAACAATCTGAGTTACAACACTAAATAAATGGATATATATAAACAAAATTTTATGATTTTAAGTAGATGTGCCCAAGAATTACTGAATTAAATGTTAAATTAGGATGGTAAATTATTTAATATTTATTTAATAGTAAATTATTTACAATTTAACTCACTTTTTCAAGACAAAATAATAAATTAATATTATTATTCATTCTAAAATTAACAACTTAACTATTTAAAATTATTTTAAATGAAATTATAAAAAAATTAATAATTATGGTAAAAAACCATGATATTGTTTAATTAAACTATAAACAATAGTAATAAATTTAAGCTGATTTTAATAAATACTTAAAATTTAAATTCAATGAAATTACATTTAATATTATATAGGATATAGAACAATCTAACGTCTATTTACGATTTTTATGCTTTAGCTAGTCAATGTAGAGCACTTACTTCATTAAAATTTGATTTAAAGTAGATTTTATTTTATCTATTGACTTTAAAAGGTCAAAAATAATTCTTTTATTTTAATTAAAAAAGTATTGATAATGATAGGTTTAAAGAAAATGAAGAGACTAAAAATAGTAAAAAAAAATATCTTAAAGAATTGATTCAGAAGATAGAGGATTATAATTATTTAGAAATTATCCCAGAGAATTTTATTCATTATGTTGATTAAAAGTAATTTTCTAATAATTATTTCAGTAAACTATAATATTTACCAAAAAAAAAAATAATAATTGTGAATTCAATTAATTTAACTCTTTTACCAAATAATTTTTGAGGTTTTGTTAGTAATAATCAAAAGTTTAAGTAAGTAAGCTTTATTTGTTAATTTCAAATTAATTAATTAATCAAAGTGAATCAAAATTTAATTTTAAAATTTTTTATATATTTTACTTGAATGAGTAAATTTTGAACAGTAATTTAAATAAATATTTTAATTTATTAATAAAAACATGATCACTTTATAATAACTCTTATAAATATAAAAATTTGTATAAAAATAAAAATATTTTATAGCTAGTTATTTTTTTAGAGTTAAATTAAATAAATAATTAATTAATTAGACTCATTTCTTCATTTCATTATTTTAAAATATTTAATTTAATTTTTATTTCATTTAGTTAAATAGATAGATTCTTTAAAGACCTTAAAAATTCTTCCACCTTTTAAAAAGAATTTAAAGATATTTAAGATTTTTATTCAAATGATCTAAGTGATAGATACCAAAAGTAGAATCTAAATTATGAAAAGAGATAATATTTATTTTAACAGAAATTTTAGCATACTTTCTATAGATATAAACGTTTGTAACAATTTCTTTTTTCTTATTTTTGTAAAATAATAGCTCTATTGATTGCTTTCTTTACTCATATATCACTTTTATTTGTTTAATGATTCTTATTTTCTTTAACATCTGAAAACCAAAAATTTTAGAAAAACAAAGGTATAATGTATTATATCTGACATAACTGGAGAGTATCTAGATTAAAGTGAAAATACTAGTTAATTAAAATTAAATAGTACTTCAAGGTAAAAATCTATTTTTTTACTATATTTTGATATTTATTAGTTAGACAGTAGATGAATCAATATTTTTCTTTAATTAAAAATATATATTTAAATAAGCTAGTTATTTTTTTTACTTTTAATTAATTTGCTCCTCTTTAAATGAAATTTATTATTAATTAGTTTAGACACAAATTTTAATATAAACGATTTTAGAAGTCCAAATCAATTAAAATAGATTACTCTACCAGAAATTTAGATAAAGTAATATATTTTTTAAGTTCTTAATTCACATTTATTTTGTTGATCTTTATACATATTAATTTTAATGCTATTAAATAAATAATCAAATATAAAAATATTTAAAATATGAATAGTTGGCAAAATATTTATACTACTACAGCTCAAAATATTGCTCAATATTTATAAAAAAAATAATAAAGTTAATTCAAGCTTAATCTAATGTAATTAATATAAAGATATTATTTTTTCTAAATTAAATAATTATTATTTATTTACTGTACAAATTCAAATATTAAGGTACTCCCTTATATTTTTATTCTTGAAATATTATTTAAAAAAATATTTTACTCTACTTATTTTAATATATTTAACATTGGAATACTTTGAAATATTAGTGTATATATAAAATCTTAATTAGTTAATCTTACATTTTAAAAAAAAAATAAATTAAAATAAGCTAACCATTTAATAAAGATTATTATTTTAAAAGTTTTAAAAAAATCAATCAATATGTTAAAAATCATGTCCTTAGTTTGAAGTAAATTAATTATTTAGTTAATTAGCTAATCTTTTGATTTATATTTTTTATTCAATATTTTTTTAGGTAAAATAAAGTGAGTATTGAAATGGAATAATTAGATCTTCATTTAGAGTAATTTATTTATTATATAAGTTATTCTTCATAAATTTTAATAAATTTAATAGATTTAATTTCTGTATATTTTTATTTAAATTATTTAAAATATTAAAAAAGTTTCAATTTTATATGTTCAAAGGCAGCTACATTTATTAAAAAAGAATTGCATAATTTCAAAAGTAATATCAATAGCTTAAAGTAAAATTAATAATTATCAATAATATTCAATCTTTTTTTTATTTTACATTTAAAAAATAAAATAATTATTAAAATTAGTAATTTTTATTTTTCCTTTAATTCAAACAAAATTTTTGGTTTGTTATGAGTTTGATAGATAAGCCTGTTAAATTCATAATTAATTTAAACTAATTGTAATTTTCTTAAAATTGATCCCTTATTTTTTGAACTTCTTTAGTAAATAATAAAATCTAAATTTTTTTACAAATTTTAACCTTAACTTCAATATTAATTTAGAAAAAAGAAGTTTTTCTGTTACTATATTTTTATAGATTAACATTTTTTTAATTTAAAATTAATTTAAATATTATTTTTTTAGATATCATCAAACTATTGAAAAAGCTTATTTTTCCTCAAGAGCAGTGAAATGTTACAGAATTTATAAACTAAAATATATTTTTTGGTAATTAAATAAAAAATAATTATATTTAATTAATTATTTTAGTTTTTACTATTTAAAATATTTTGTTCGTTTATTTGATTTTATTAATATTTGTATAAATTAAAAATAATTATAAAGGCAATTATACATAGAAGATAAAGAAACTTAAGAAATTGCAAGTGCTATTGAAAAATTATAAAATTTTACTAATTTAAATCTTAATTTGAGGTAAATTTTTAAAAGTTTAATTGAGAAAATAATTAAAAAACGAAATATTATTTTATGAACTTAATTTAAAATTTCACTTACACATTTACTGCTATGAAATAAAATATATCTTTTATTTAGTGATAATTGAATTATCAGATGAAGGAGCTCAAAGCATTTCAAAGAGTCTGGAAAAATGCCAAAATATTACAAAATTACATCTTGATTTAAGGTATCCTTTATATATTAAATTTTATTAAATAAATATAAAAGATATAATTGATATCTACATTTCAATGTTTTTAATTCTTTCAATAATTGATTAAATTTTTAATTCTTTATTTGTGGTAAATATTTTGAAATTTAATAGAGAAAATAATTAAAAAACGAAATATTATTTTATGAACTTAATTTAAAATTTCACTTACACATTTACTGCTATAAAATTAAATATTTCTTTTATTTAGTTGGAATAAAATATCATATTAAGGAGTTCAAAGTATTTCAGAGAGTCTGGAAAAATACCAAAGTATTACTGAATTACATCTTGATTTAAGGTATTTTTAATTAATTAAATTTTATTAAATTAATATAAAAGATATAATTGATATCTACATTTCAATGTTTTTAATTCTTTCAATAATTGATTAAATTTTTAATTCTTTATTTGTGGTAAATATTTTGAAATTTAATAGAGAAAATAATTAAAAAACGAAATATTATTTTATGAACTTAATTTAAAATTTCACTTACACATTTACTGCTATGAAATTAAATATATCTTTTATTTAGTCATAATAAATTATCAGATGAAGGAGCTCAAAGCATTTCAAAGAGTCTGGAAAAATGCCAAAATATTACAAAATTACATCTTAATTTAAGGTATTTTTAATTAATTAAATTTTATTAAATAAATATAAAAGATATAATTGATATCTGTATTTCAATGTTTTTAATTCTTTCAATAATTGATTAAATTTTTAATTCTTTATTTGTGGTAAATATTTTGAAATTTAATAGAGAAAATAATTAAAAAACGAAATATTATTTTATGAACTTAATTTAAAATTTCACTTACACATTTACTGCTATAAAATAAAATATTTCTTTTATTTAGTGATAATAAATTATCAGATTAAGGAGTTCAAAGTATTTCAGAGAGTCTGGAAAAATGCCAAAATATTACAAAATTACATCTTAATTTAAGGTATTTTTAATTAATTAAATTTTATTAAATAAATATAGAAGATATAATTGATATCTACATTTCAATGTTTTTAATTCTTTCAATAATTGATTAAATTTTTAATTCTTTATTTGTGGTAAATATTTTGAAATTTAATAGAGAAAATAATTAAAAAACGAAATATTATTTTATGAACTTAATTTAAAATTTCACTTACACATTTACTGCTATGAAATTAAATATATCTTTTATTTAGATTTAATAAATTATCAGATGAAGGAGCTCAAAGCATTCAAA
>NW_002476343.1:0-30007 GCF_000189635.1 Tetrahymena thermophila SB210
TATTTATTTATTTTCACATAAATTTAATTGTTAAAAGTAGTTAATGCTTTAAATAACATTATTTATCATTTTCATTAACTCTAAAATATTTTAAATCTATCTTATACAAATAATTTTTGTTTTAAAAGAATGTTGCAGCTCGCAATATTTTTTAAAATTAGGTGATACAATTAATTTAAGAAATCTGAGATTCTTTTTTTAATTGTTATTTGTTTATGTATTGTTATCACTAAATTAATAATCTTATTAATAAACAAATATTAAAAATAACATTATTTTTTTAAATATCTTTACGTTATTTTATATGAAGTATTAATTTTAAATATTTTTTTTGTAAGCAAAAATAAAAATAAAAAACTGTGTTTTTAATTATCTTTTGTAAATTTAGGTAGATTACTTGCTCAATAAATATTTAATATGTTTTTGAATTAAATTAAACTGATAAGTAAAAATAAAAAAATTATTTTTAAAAATTTATGTAGCTTCAAATTCTCTCAAAAAATAGTAGAGTCAGTCATGTTAACATTTATATAATTTATAAACAAAAATAAAATAATTTTATAATAATAACAATAATAATAATATAAAATAGACAATTTAATTAATTAAAAAGTAAAGAAAATCCCCTACTAATCCCCATGAATCCCCAATTTTTTATCTTTTTGCGATACAAATTAATTTTTATCAAATGATAATTTCCATTAGTTTTCTTTCTTTAAGTATAATATCCATTAAATATTCCATTCTTTAATTTTATTATATATCTACTTTTATCTTTTTTCGGATCCAATTTAGGATATTAATAAATTCCTTATTATGTATCTATCTACAACAGTAACCTACCTAATTTCCATTAATATTTTTATAAATAATAAAATTATCTGTATCTAAAAATTTGAATTAAAATTGAGGAATAATAAAATTTAAAATTTAAGCTACAATTTAATGAGGTTTCAAATGATATTTAATTACAACAATATAATGTTAAATTTCTTATGTTCCTGATAAAAATATAGGTGTTATTACATATCTAAGTTAATTATAAGGTATTTTTTTATTTTTTTCTAATAATATACTAAGTTTATTTTCTTCATCAGCATAACATTCATCATATTATTGTGTTGAAAATAATTTTAAATTTCCCTCAACATAATTTATTCGCGCTCATTTAATTATTTCTCCAGATTTGATTGTCTGTCCTGCTATTCGCGCTCATTTAATTATTTCTTCAGATTTAATTGTCTGTGCTCCTTGAAAATGAATTATTTTTTTAATTATTTTATTTCTGATTCATATGTGTGCCTTGAAAATGAATTATTTTATTATTATTATTTATTTCTGATTTAAAATTAGATAAATTATTTTATTTTTTATTTATAAATGTAAACAATTTTAACTCTGAAATCTCTACAAACAAATAAATTTCTTATTCGCTCATTTAATTATTTCTTCAGATTTAATTGTCTGTGCGACATTGAAATTTATTTATTTATTTTTTTATTATTATTTATTAATTATGATTTAAAATTAGATAAATTATTTTATTTTTTATTTATAAATTGATACAATTTTAACTCTGAAATCTTTACAAACAAATAAATTCTGAGCATCAAATTAAATAAGATCAAATTAATTCTTCCTATTTATTCGCGCTCATTTAATTATTCCGTTTCACTACAAAATTTATTCGCGCTCATTTAATTATTTCTTCAGACATAATTAAGTGCGGAAATTGAGAATATTTAATTATTTTTTTTATTCTTTTTTCTGATTTAAAATTGGAATAAATAATTAGGTGATAAAAAAATAGATATTGAGTGAAAATAAATTATGTAGTGCAACGGAATAATTTATTTGAACGAATAGTTGGGATTGAAATGAATAATTAGGTGATAAAAAAATAGATATTGAGTGAAAATAAATTATTCCGTTGCACTACATAATTTATTTGAACAAATAGTTAGAATTGGAATGAATAATTAGGTGATAAAAAAGTAGATATTGAGTGAAAATAAATTATGTAGTGCAACGGAATAATTTATTTGAACGAATAGTTGGAATTGAAATGAATAATTAGATAAAAAAAATAGATATTGAGTGAAAATAAATTATTCCGTTGCACTACATAATTTATTTGAACAAATAGTTAGAATTGGAATGAATAATTAGGTGATAAAAAAATAGATATTGAGTGAAAATAAATTATTCCGTTGCACTACATAATTTATTTGAACGAATCAAATTATATAGAGCAACAGAATAATTTATTTGAACGAATAGTTGGAATTGAGGTGGAAAAAAATTGAAAAATATAATTCAGAAAAAAGATAAAAATAATATATTCAAAAATCAATTAAAATAAAGAATAAAGCATAATGTAAAACAACATACATAGTAAAAGGATTCTTATAATTTTTAGGAAACTAAAAACAAGAAATATATGATCTAAATCACAAACATATAAACAAATAAACACTATAATTAAATAAGTAATTCATAGATTACTATCCATTCGAAGATGAAGAAGAAGAAAGAAAATTATGGGACAAAACAAAGAAAATGTTCAATTACGGTTATTATATCTTACGTTTTTACAATTAATAGATCTATATAATATAATAGGATAAAATATACTAAACCATGACTATGGATAAAATTGAATACAACGATCATGAATAAGATTTTGTTTTAAAAATAATGTAAATAAATAAACCAGTTAAATAATCTTGCGAAGATATACAATTATTTATATCATAAGCCGTCAATTACTTCAATATGTGCATAAAATTGGGACATATTGAAAAATAGAAAAGAAAACTAACTTTTCATTTCAATAATTATCTTCTATCCTTTAATATAATAATCAATATAATAGAAGACGAAGATCCTGAAAATGAGTCAGGTTTAAAGATGGTCTTGATAATAAGAAAAGGAAAAAGTATGTTTGTTTTCCGATCATTTAAATAATTCTCATTTCAATGACATTACATTTTTGATACTCTATAAGATTTATCAATATCTTGATTTGGAATATGAATTATAAGTTTTCAACAAGAGTTACATATTTTCTCAAGATGAAAATGAAAGAGAATCTTGTTATATTCCAATTTAAACAAAGATTTATCTGGATAATAAAAATAAAATTAGAGTTGAACCTGATGAACTTTTCATGTTGTAAAAAATTCAATCCATTTATGTATGAGAAGAAATTCAATAATAACATTATTCTTATTTACAGATGTTATAAGAAATTGTGTAAGATATATTTTTGCTTAATCTGATAAATGATAATAATTGGAAAGGATTGAGTTAGAGTTTGTCTATTTTTAATTAAATAATGGAATTTTTACCTGAAAAAGTTAGCATATATAAAGGTATTTACGATTATGAGAATATTCACATTTATAATTCTAAATGTAATTAGAATGGATAGAAATGCAAGTTCTGTTCAATGTATGAAATTTTGATTTGATTTGATTTTCTTTTTATTTAACGATATAATTAATTTTTAATTTATCTAAAATTAAATAAAAATTGAAAAATAATAATTGTGAAAAGATATAACAATTATAAATTAGAAAAATAGATAAAGCGCATAGGTATGTATACTAATAACAATAAAAAAACTTCTAAATAAATATTAGAAGAAGAAGAAGAATTTTAAAAGATTTAAAAACTAAGAGAAGAAAACCAGGAACTTTATAATACAATAAAGTTTCCAAAAAAAGTTTCAGTGCAAGACACTTTTGAAAATATCGGATTTAATTAATAAATAGAACCTCAAATGAACATAGCAAGGATAAGATCTGAATAGACTCAGACTATACCTTAAAGCACAACTTTACCTTAAAGCGCAACTTTCAAAAATTACGAGGTTAAAGTTTCCAAAAGAGCCACGTTATTTATATATATCTTTTCCTGATAATGGAAATGATTTTCCAAAATTTTAATATTCTGGAAAAACATTAGAGCAAGAAATAGAAAGAATGATTTATCATTTCAAAGAAATAACAGATAAGTAGACTTTCTAAGATTTTGGTCTTGACATTGTTAATTCAAGCTTACTTGGTTATTCTTCAGTGATAGATAAACATATAACTAAAAATCTTTTGCCTGAGCAATATTAAATTTAATAAAAAGCGATGAAAATAACAGATTTTTAACCAACCAGAAATATATATCAAGAGCATAACAAAATATTCCATGATTGGTTCATGTAAAACGCATCGTATTTATTACACGAGGAAACTGGAAAATATTTTCATGTTGAATACTATCAAAAAGTTTTGAATTGCATTATCACTTAGGTTCCTTTCTAAACCTTAACTCTTGATTCAGAGCACGCTAAAGATTTGATGAATAATGATCTCATCAAATAGCAAACCAAGAGGTTCTAATAGTTAGTAAATAGAAATCTAGTTCATATTGCTAGCTGCAATTATGGAGTTTAAGATTCTATTGGGTATATTATAAATTTTAACGTTGAACAAATCCCCATAGAAAGCTAATTAAGAAAGAAACTTAATTTCTGTGTTTAGTTAAAGAGAATTTAATTATAATTAAAAAATCAAGTTCAATAAATGGCAATATACGTCTAATAATAAAATCTTGCGAAATTGCGAAATTTTAAGAATTTCGAATTCTATTTAGCGATAGCTATCATAGAAAAATTTTTCATTGTGCCTGATTTCTTCGGAGTTCCTTTGCATGACTATGAATTTTAAAATTATCGTTAAGCGATGATTTAATTACAAAAAAGCTACATAAGAAAGTTTAATCATAACAGACAATCGGAACACGAACCCTATAAATCTAATTTGAAAATTTAGGTTGAAAGCTATAGGAAAGCTCAATTTTAATAATTATGTCTATTAAATGATAAATTAAATAATTTATGATTACAGTTTAAATTAATTTAAACAAATATGAATTAATGATGAACTGAATAAAAATATTTTTTTTCATTCTATATATTTTAAAAATTTTAAAAAAAAGAAAAAAAAACAAAATAAAAAAAAAAAGAACAAAAAAAAAGAATAAAACAAAAAACAAAAAAAAATAAAAAACTTTTAGTTTTGAATATAAATAAAATGGATAGGAATAATTAATCTTTTGACTATTAAAAATATAAATAATAAAACTAGGATTTATTTTAAAATAAAATATAAAGAGAATTCAGAAATAAAAAAATTGAAGAAGAGAATCAAGAAGAGAATAAAGAATAGAATAAAGAATAGAATAAAAAATAGAATAAAAAATAGAATAAAGAATAGGATCAAAAACTTAGCTAGATGGAAAAACCTAGAATAAGAGATTCTAATAATGTTTAAGAATCTTAATATGAAATATAACTATAAAAATAAATGAATAATATAATATCATAGGATAATGAAGAAAAAAATTATTAAAAAACCTATGCAGTAGAATTCGAAGAAAATAAAAAAATGTTTGCTGAACTTAGTAATATGTTTAAAGAAAAATTCTAAGAAAAAAAAACTTTTTTCTATATGCTTAAATAATATTTTGAATAAACATATTGTTAAAACAACAATAGAAATATGATATAATATAAATGTATCTCAGATGTTGTTAAAAAAAATAAAAATGATAAATAAATTTAAAGAGTAGAATTTGAAAATTATTTTTTAATTTATGCTGAGGTGTATTTGAATTAAAAAGCGAACGCCTAATTTAATTAGAAATTATTTAGTGAAATTATTGATTAAATAATTACTTGGATGCCATTTAAAAAATATAAAACAACACATAAATCATATATAAATTATTCTTTATCATATGAATATTTTTTTAATATGACAAGAGAATTTGTTTTTAATTCTTATGCTTTTATTTAAAATATTAATTAAATTGCAAGTTTTAATGTTATTTTAAATAATGAAAATAAAATTATAGGATGTGGATTTTTTGTGAATAAGGATATTTAAGGTGAACACGGCAAAAAAATAGATAAATATTTAAATTTAACAAATTTTCCATTTAAATAAGATGGTAATGATGAATTATTTGTATCATAAATACATATTTATGCAAATATGTATAATATTTATGAAATTTTATAAAAATATGCAGAACATTAAAATTATAAATTTTATCTAGCATTTGCTATAATAAAAAAACTATTTCTAGATTGTGATTTTTATGGAGTTCCTTTTTAGTAAGATGAATATGATACATATGGAACAGTTAGATTGTTGGTAAGATTTTATGATAGTTATTGTGGAATTATCAACAAAGAATAAGATTTTCTTTTACCTATTTTATAAATGGGTTAGGATAATTATATAGATATGTAGAACTATTAAATGGACAAAATAAAATAAAAAATTAAATTAGAAAAATGAAAAAAATTAGTTGTGAAAGCTTTATTTATATATAATTATAATTAATTTTTAATTTATCTAAAACTGAAATTAACTAAAAAATGAAAAATAATAATTCTGAAAAGTTATAAAATTTATAATTAGAAAAATAGATACCGTGCAGAGATATGGATAATAACAACAACAAAAATCAAAAAACTTCTAAATAAATAGAAGAAGAATAAGAGCTTTGCAAGCCGATAAAAATACTGAAAAAACAATTTCAGTGCAAATTGGAAAACGATGAATTTGATTAATAAATCGATCCTCAAATGAACGTCGCGAGGATAAGAAATAATTAAATTCAGGAAAAAAAATATTTTGGTCTTAATGTATAAGATCTGTAAAATAATTTTTTACATCAAATCCTTAGAACATTGGTTATGTGTTTCAGATTTGTAACCGGATATATAATGTCTGATGGTAACACTATTTAAGGCAATGCTTAATAACTCAGCATAAAAGTGTTGAAAGCTTTAAAAATGGAAAATGTAAGTCTGTAAAAAGATAGAAAAATAACAGACTTTATTCAAATAAGAAATAAGTTCTTGGGGCATAATAATAATTTTCATTTGAATTTTTTGGAACTTGCATAAAAATTTTTCCAATAATAAAATTTTAAAAATTAATTTGACAGAGAATTCTATGATATTATAGTTGGCATTATGGTATCAAATATTCCTTTTGAGAGCATAACATTCGATTACGATCAATTCAGTGATCTATTCGACAGAGAGCTCATATTGAAATAGAACTAGAGGTTCTAAGATGTAATTGATGAAGATATGGTCCATTTAGTAAATTTTAATTCTGCATTTGCTAATTCAAAAGGTGTGTTCATAAACTTCGACACTACATCATTTCCCTAGGACAGCCAAAAGG
Organism: Tetrahymena thermophila SB210; assembly: GCF_000189635.1. Lineage (NCBI taxonomy): Eukaryota > Ciliophora > Oligohymenophorea > Hymenostomatida > Tetrahymenidae > Tetrahymena > Tetrahymena thermophila. Next base: position 7,263 of record NW_002476343.1, read on the forward strand.
AAGATTACTAGAATTTTTGTTTCGAGTCGCCAAATAAAGAATTAAACAACAGAAACGAATTTTAGTAAATGGCTATTTACGTTCCATATAAGAATATGATAAAAAAAATTATCAAATATCAATCAGAGTCAGGAAAGCAATTTGATAATATAGATGTTTATATTACACTTGCAATATTGGAAAAATAATATCTATTTCCTGAATTCTTGGGTTTCCCTATGCATGATTATGAGCTGCAAAATTATCATGGATCGATAATTAAAATATAAAAAAGTTATATCAGGAATTTTGATCCTCGATACCATGGAAACTATAAGCCATACATAGATAATCTTGGAATTAAATAAAATGATTATAGAGAATTCTAAGAACCCTAAATATTAGCAATAAAATATAATAAATTGAGATGATAACACTTAATAATAAAATATTTTTTTTCATTCATATATTTTAAAATTTTCAAAAAACAAAAAAAAAACAGATAAAAAAAACAAAAACAAAAAAACAAAAATAAAACAAGAAAAAATAAAAAATAAAAAACTTTTAGTTTTAAATATAAAATATAAATAATAAATGGAAAAAAATAATTTTAACCTCGAAAAATATAAACAAGAAAATAATGAATTGTTTCGCAATAAAAATAAATACGGGTGAATATATGTATGATAAAGTATAAGATTATTAATTAAATTTGATAGTTAAAAGAATTTAAATATAATGAAATAATTTATTTCTAAGATTTTTAAACATAATTATGATTAAAGTAATATAATAAAAATTGAAAAATAATAATTGTAAAACAATAATTCAATTATAAATTAGAAAATAAAGACAAAAACAAGGATAAAAAATGAGCAAAAGAAAATAAAGTTTCTCTTTAAACCCCGATAAACCCAAAGATTCCCAAGAAACAAAAATAGACGAAAATTTAGAAACTGAAATTCGTAAGAAAATAAAAATAGAAGAAGATTCATAAGAGCAAGAAGAATAAAATCACTAATATCAGAGTGATAATATCAATCAAGAAAATTAAGAAGAACATAAATAGTCTTATTAATAAGAAATAAAATAAGAATAATAAATGCTCAAGCCACTACAAAATATCAACCAATCGCAAAAAGTAAAAGATATTTAATTTAACAAGAATTTTGTTTATCTAATTGTGTAAAAATTCTTATGTTATTTCAATAAATAATTAGATGCCAGAGGAAAATTCAATGAATTCAGGAGTTTATATGATTATCTAAATTATAAATTTGATTAACTTCTCTCTTTATATATGGATAAGGATGAAGAAATTTTTTATGACATCATTAAATCAAAAAAAAATTTAGAAAACGAGAATATCAAAAAAGCTATCGATCAATTTAATATCGAATTTGAAACTGCTATAAAATAATAATATAGCTAAATTCAATCTCTGACAATAGATGGAATCTAATTTGATTCCGAATTATTTGAAAAAATATCCAAACAAATAATATCTTAATGCCCATTTCACTCCCTTGAATAAAATGATTGGCAGTACACCGAAAAGATTTAAAAATTTGAAAAATCTAAGGGAGCATCCGAATGGTTTATACAGCTCGTCGACAAGAATTTGGTACATTTTGCCAATTTTGTTGTATTTAAAAAGACGGATGAATAATTCATAAATAATAATAAAATAGATGTAATCTATTTTAACAAGGATATTATTATCCCACCAACAAATTAAAATAATGAATATTATTACTAATATATAACGAGAACTGATTTTTCTCTCGAATAATAAAAATAATAAATCGGAGATTTAAATTCAAGACAGATTTCTCTTTATTTTCATAAAGAAAATCTAGAAAATTTAATAAATGCCCATTAAAAGCTTTTGGGAAAAAATTTATAGTTATAATTTATATTTTATTTTAACATGGCGCTGTTAAGAAAATTGTTCATAAATTATGATTTCTACGGGGTTCCTTTAACTGAAAAGGAATTTGTCATAAAAGATTTTAGTAAATCTATGAAAAAAATATTTTTACTATACACAGAATCTTGGAGCTGTTATTTAAAGAAATAACCTTATATAGAAAACATAAAAATAAATAGAGAAGAATATAAAATATCATAAAATTTCTATTTATCAGAAATATAATTCTAGCTAAACCTAGAAAATTACGAATGAAAGGAATAATATTTCTTTATAAATAATTAATACACTAATGATTACATTCATTTATTATGAACATTGAATAATACATAATCAATTTAAAAAAAACAAAAAAAAAACCAAATAAAAAAAAACCAAACAAAAAAAAAAAATAAAACAAAAAAAAACAAAAAATAAAAAACTTTTAGTTTTAAATATTTAAAATAAATAAATAAATAAATAATTAAAAAAAAAATAAATAAATAAAATCACATCAAATCAACATAATCTAATCATATATTCTATTTTGGTTTGAAATAAATAGACATACCCAAAGAATTCAATAAATCCTTAAAGTGTTTCGACGAATATTATATTTATGTTTTAACAACTTCACTTTTACCGTTACAATTTTTACAATAATATTTTTATTAATTCTAATCTCTATGCGCATATAAACCACAATGAGAACATATATCAACAACAAAACCATCCGAGTGCTATCACGCAAATTATTTTATTACATTTGTTGTACCTGCAGATAAAAATACAGCCATTTCCATTTCACCTAATCTCGAACCTCCATTATTCTTTGCACCATCTCTAGGTTAAAATACTTAGTTTCTATAAGCTTCATTAAATCCTACAGCATAAAGTTTACTAAAAGCTTTTTATTCTTGAGCAGCATAAAATACAAATCCAACTTGAGCATATCCAATAAATTCTCCAGTTAAAGGATAATAAATCTTTTTCTATCCCAATATATTTCTTTATATTTCTTCTTATCTATCTATCTTCTTCACTTTGATTTGTATCATTAAGATTTTACATTTTATTATAATAATCTAATAAATGTTTATAAGTTTTATTAAGTTGATCTTTTACATCGCAAAACATTGAAGAATCCAAAAACAATCCAGTTAATAACACAAGATAAGAAGTATATTATTCAATATTCATACCTATTGTCATTCTGGTTGAAAATGAACAAGGATTAATTATAATATCAATTGGTGTACCATCATTTGTATATGGCATTTAATTTTCATCTCTAATTGTTCCAATTGTTCCCTTCTATCCGCATCTTGCAGCATATTTATCACCAATTTAAGGATATAATGGAATAATAAATCTTATTATAATTTTTTATTATCCATCAACATTAATTTATTTCACTTTTAAAATTATTCCTTCTTCATATTCAAACTTTATAGATCTATCAATTATTTAATCTTCTTGATTTAAAATTAATATTTTACCTATAACAATATCACCTTTTCTTACAACTGAACCTTCTCTAATTAATCCATTTTCATCTAATTTTTCATAATTTAAATCATGTTAGAAATTTTTAACATCTCCATTCTTACCTTTAATTATATCTGTCTGGTCTTCCTATAATTTCAGTCGATCCAGTTTATTATTTCTAAATAACAACTTCTATTATATCTTATTTACATTATAAATACATAGATTTTGCTAATCTGGATGAAATTGTAATAGAATCTTCTTGTTAATATCCATGTTCTTACAATACTGCAATACATACATTTGTACCGTTAAACTTTTCATTTGTATTTATCATATTTGTTGTCATTGTTTAAACTAAAGGAGCAGAACCTAAAATAAGATATTAATTTATATCGGATCTTAAATCATTATCACTATATGGTTTTTAAACACTTCTCTTCATCTGAACAAAAGCAAAAATATTTCTAGGTGCATAATTACAATGAGGATAAGGAATAGTTGAAGGATTTATACCTAAAACATTTATTTATAGGATGAATTTCCATCAAATCAAAATTTAAATATACTCCTACATATCTATTTTTTTCTTATAATGATATATTTTTTTATTATCCATTAATTCTACTATTTCTTAAAAAGTTATTATATTCTAATATTTGAGCACTTGGTGAAACTAATTTATTACTTATTTCTTGAATATCACACCATTCTATACTTTGAGGAAATTCAGATAAAAATTATTCCCAAGTTTATTTATATTTTCTTTTTAACAATTAATTAATCATATATTTAATTTTAATCTTTTATTTCTTAGAATATTTAATTATTTTAATCCTTAGTTTCAATTACAAATAAAGGTCTTATCATTCTTCCACTATCTCCATAAATTAAAATTTCATTCCATTATCCTTAAACTTCAAAAGTAACATATCTAGGAATTTTACCTTGAAATCTTCCTTATCTCAGATATTATATTGTTGAATATGGATCATTTGTTAAAAATAATAACTTACCGAATAAATATATCTTTGTTTTATTTTAGATTTATTATTGAGAATAATACATTCCTTATATTTTTTCAAATCCCTCTATAATGTATAATCTAATTGTTTCCCTCAATAATGAAAAATCAATTGTAATATCACAAGATAATGAATGACATTTCTTTTATAATACCACAATCCGCACCATCAGGTGATCCTACTGGACAATAAAAACCTAATTGATTATTATTTATATGTCTTGTTTCAAGTGATGAATGTTATTGATTTCTAAATATAGGAGTGTTACTTACCATTCTTAATGAAGCTATTCTTGCTGGGATTGAAGAATTTGGTAATTATTTGGATATACCAGTCATTGTTGTACTCCACTTTCCTGTAATAATTGCATTTTCCATATCTAATGAAATATTATTTTTATTTAAAACGAAATCAACCATAAAATTTCTTATAGAATCTAATGATTTTTAATTAGATTAATTATTATCTTCATACCCTGTTTAATAATATTTATTTATAAACATAGAATTGTTTCCAAATAAATTTGTTCTTAAATTTTAAATTATATTTTTTTTATAAATATTCTCAAATTTTTAATATAATAATTCTCCACAACCAACAACTCTTTTATTTAAATATGAATCTCTACTTTCATCCTAATTTAATTTTAAATAAACACAAATAATCTTATAAACCATCAAACCTAAAAATTACGCTTTTGTTACATAATTCTCTTCAATATCTTTACTATCACAACAATGAGGTAGAATATCAGATATTATAATTTATTCAATTAATTTCATTTATAATTTTCCTGATTTTAAATTTTAAAGGAATTTCTTTGCATCCTATTATGTTTTTAATTATCCTTAGAATGAATTTTCTCTGTATTTTTATAAAATCAAACTTAATTCATAATATACTTTAGTTACATTTTTCCAATTATTTACATAACTCTTACTTAATGTTTTCATATAAAAATTAATTCTTACTTCTACATTAAAATCTTTCAAAAATATTACAATCTATTTATTTCATACATTTTAATAAGATTCTCTATAAATATTATTCTTCTAAAATATTAATTAATCGCTCTTTTTTCAAAATTAAACTTATTTATTTTCCATATATCTTATTTATCTTGTACTTATTAATAATTACCATCTATTTTTCAAAAGTTAATTTAATTTCTTATTTTAAACTCTTATTAAATTTTACTCACTATTTTATATTTATATTTTATTTTCTCAGTAAAAATCATTCTAAAATGTTAATTACGTGCAATTTTGAATATGTATTTTTATTCAGTATTTATTTTCTCATCAAAATCATTCTAAAATGTTAATTGTGTGCAATTTTGAATATGAATTTTTATTCAGTATTTATTTTCTCAGTAAAATATATTCTAAAATATTATTATATAAATGTGTTAAAAAAAGCTAGTCTAAAAAAATGTTGCCCCAGACCTCACTTTTCCTCTTATATGTTCTGCTTTAGCAAAATACACAAACCTAACAAATTTGAGACTTGATCTTGAGTAAAAATAGTTTATTTGCTTTTGATTTAGATATATTTTAGCATAAAAATAAATTTAAAACAATCTGGCAGTTTTATTTTTTATATCAGCTTTTATTTATTTTTTATTCTGCTCTGTGTTTTTATTTCATTATAATTAGCTAATTCTTTTATTATCAACTTTTACTTATTGTAAAAATTAATTGATTTCTTGATTGATAGTTTTTATTTATTTATTTTTTCTAATTAATTAATAAATTAACTAACTAATTATAATTTTATCTCAATACTTAAAAAGCAACAATTAAATTGGTGCTACTGGTGCATCATCCTTAGGGTCTGCTTTAGGAAAAAGCACTAATCTCTCAAATTTGGCACTTGATCTTGGGTAAAAACATTTTATTTATTTTGGATTGTGATAGTTAATATAATTTGATAATGAATTTAAAACAATATAACTAACTCTTTTAATTAATTTTTTCATTTAATTCTGCTTTGTATTTTTTTTCTTTGTCAATTTAACTGATTTTTTTATTTTCCAATTTTACTTTTATTATTTATTAATTCATTTTTTACTTTTGATATTATTTTATCATTTTCCCTCTAATTAACTAATTATCATATTTTTTTCTTCTATATTTAATAAGTGTAAATTAAATTGGTGATGAAGGGGCATCAGGCTTAGGTTTTGGTTTAGCAATAAGCGCTAATCTATTAAATTTGACACTTGATCTTGGGTAAAAACATTTTATTTATTTTGGATTGTTATATTTAATATAATATGATAATGAATTTAAAACAATACAACTAACTCTTTTAATTAATTTTTTCATTTTAATTCTGCTTTGTATTTTTTTTCTTTTAACTGATTTTTTTATTTTCCAATTTTACTTTTATTATTTATTTATTCATTTATTTCTTTTTATATTATTTTATCATTTTCCTTCTAATTAGCTAATTATCATATTTTTTTCTTTTATATTTAATAAGAGTAAATTAAATTGGTGATGAAGGGGTATCAGGCTTAGGTTTTGGCTTAGCAATGAGCACTAATCTCTTAAATTTGACACTTATTCTTCAGTAAAAACAATTTATTTGTTTTGGATTGTGTAACTTTTTAGTTAGATCTGAATTTAAAACAACATGATCTTTTTATTTGATTTATTTTTTTTATTTTACTCATTTTTTTTTTGAATGATTTAATTAATTGTTTCATCTTCAACTATTTATTTATTTCTTTCTTATTATTTCATATTTTTTCTTGGTTTTTTTATTCTAACTAACTAATTAAAAAATTATTTTCTTCATTAAAAAGTGAAAATTATATTGGTGACAGAGGAGCATCAAGCTTAGGTTCTGGTTTACAAAAATGTGCTAATCTCTCAAATTTGACACTAAATCTTAGGTAAAAGCAATCTATCTGTTTTGGATTATGATATTTTTTAATATAAAAATGGGTTTAATACAATAAAAGTCTTTCAATTTATTTATTTATTTATTAGCTTTTGATTTGATTTATTTTTCTTATCCTTTTATCCTGCTTATCTTTTTTTTCCTTTCTTTTTTAATTTAATTATTTTTCATTTTCAAGAATTTCTATCAATATTTGTTGATTATCATTACTTATTATTTTTCATATTTTCTACATTTTTTACTTCAATCTTACTAATTAGATATTTTTTTTCAATATTTAAAAAGTAGCAATAACATTGGTGCGATTGGTGCATCAGATATAGGTACTGGTTTAGCAAATTGCTCTAATCTTTCAAATATAACATTTGATATAAGGTAAAAACAGTGATATTTTTAAATATAAAAATGAAATTAAAACAAAACAAAACAACTCATTTAATTTACTTATTAACCTCTTATTTGATTGATTTTTCTTTTTTATTCTGTTCAATTTTTTTTCTTACTTTTTAATTTAGTAATTATTAAATTTTCAACTTTTCTTTCATCATTAATTAATTTATTTCTTACTATTTCATATTTTTTCTTCATTTTATTCTTCTAACTAACTAATTCATTATATATTTTTTCTCAATATTTAAAAAGTTGGAATAAAATTGGTGATGAAGGTGCATTAGGCTTAAGTTCAGCTTTAGTAAAGAGAACTAATCTCTTAAATTTAGAACTTATTTTTCAGTAAAAACATTTTATTTGGATTATTCTTTAATATAAAAATGAATTTAAAAAAACTTTACTAACACTTTTCGATTATTAATTTGATTTTTATTTAATTTAGTTTTCAATTTCTTTTTTATTCTACCCTCTATTTTTTTTCTTCTTTTTTAATTTAGAAAAATTTTTTATTTTCAACTTTTCCTTTTATTATTAATTAACTAATTTCTTTTCTTCATTTATCCTTCTACCTAACTGATTAACAATATATTTTTTCTTGAATATTCAAAAAGAGAAAATTAAATTGGGGCTATTGGTGCATTAGACTTAGGAACTGCTTTAGGACAGTGCACTAATCTTTCAAATTTGACTCTTGATCTTGGGTAAAACAGTTTATTTGTTTTTGATTGTAATATATTTTAATATAAAAATAAATTTAAAACAATATCACTAACTCTTTTAAATTATTTATTGGTTTTTTATTTGATTTAATTTTCATTTTATTTTTGTAAATTTTTTTTATTTAATGTAAGGTAAAAATTTTAGTTTTCTATTTAATTTTTTTATATTTGAAAAGCTATGAAAAAATCAGTGAGTCATAATAATTGAAAGTAAAAAGCAAATGTCTTAAATCAAAAAGATTAGTTGTCTTTAACATAAATTTATCATGGTGATAAAAGAAATGGAGAAAAAGGATGAAAAAATATACTAATATTAGAATATAATATGTTTTATTTTTTACATTTTGTAATAGGGTAGTTTAACCTAAAAAATAGAATTATTTTGATATTTAAAAATAATATATTTAAATTAAATAAAAAGAAAATCACATTGAAATAAGCAAGACCCCTATTAGGTTGACAAGGTTGTATTTTTAAATAAAATAATTAAAATTAAAATTATGCCATAAAGTATTAATTAAACTTATTAATGTAGTAAAATTAATAAATTTTATATTTGTGAAAGAAAAAGAATAATAAAATATTTATTCAAAAATATATAAAAAAATAATAAATCTATCTATATATCTATATTTTAGGATAAATTATCTAATATAATAAAACATATTATTTACTATTATTCTAATATTTTATACTTATTCATCCTTCTTCACCACTTTTCTATCATATTGATGATAAGAAATTTATTTTAAAGACAACTAATCTTTTTGATTTAAGACACTCGCTTTCTACTGCCAATTTTTATGATAGATTGATTTTATTATAACTTTTATATATATATGCAAATTAATCATTAATATAATTGGAGCTTTTTAAATATTCAAGAAAAAATATTAAATAATAAGAAATGAATGAAATAAAAATAAAAGCAAATTTTAAAAATAAAAAATAAATTAAATTTAGAAAGATAGAAGAAAAATAAACACAAGTACAATAAAAAAGAAAAAGAAAATTATTTTTTGGTAAAATAAGTTATTTCTTTTATTCATCATTTAAAATCCATAGATTCAATTGAGCCAATTAATAATTAATAGTTGAATTTGAAAAAAAATAATCATTTGTTTACAATAAATTCAGAGTCAAACTTTAGAGATTTATGCAAGCTAATTAATGAGCTAAATTTAGAACACTCCTTGAGATATTATTATAACTTATACAGTTAAAATGAAAAATAAATAATTATTTTAAAGGCAAATTACAAAAAAAATTATGAACAATTTTGAAAGTATTAAATAAGTTTAATAATTAAAAATATATCAACAAAAAAAAATAAATACCCAAAGTCAAGAGATAAAACTTATAAAGATTAATTAAAAGTTAAAAGCGATATTCCATCATCCCCAATTTAATTACCTCTATATAAATTAAATAAAATTGAATATTAATAATATTAATAATTAACATAAATATATTGTTTTTACCTAAGATTTAGTGACAAGTTTGAGATATTTGTGCATTTAGCTAATGAAGAAAATAACAATTTTACACCTTAATCTCCAATTTAACTTGATTTTTTATGATTAATATATTGTAGATTTTTAATAAAAGTTCAGAAGAAATTACTTAAACAAAAATAAGTTAAATGGAAATTAAGATAAAATTAAAAGATTTTTTATATAAAAAACTAAATTTAAGAAATTACTATAGACGAAGTTTTAAATCTTTGAGATTTATGCATTTAATTAATGCAATACCTAAGTTTTATATACCTTAGTCATTAATTTATTTATAGCTTTTATTTTATTGCAAATATTTATTAGTTAATCAAAAAATATTGAAATTTTTTGAAAATTTAATAATAAAAATATATATTGCATAACCTATGAGTTTTTAAGATAATTAAAATAAATACACTATTTTACCTTAGATCAAGTAATAAATTTTAGAGATTTATGATATTTGGTAAGGAATTAAATAATTATAATGTACCCTAATCACCTAACTTGTTGTTGTGTCTTTTAATATATTTATAAAATAGATTTAGAAGATTTATTAAAAGTATTTTTATACTATTTAGTAAGAAATATCAAATAAAAATCATTTCTTTAATTAATTTAAAAATAAAAAAATTAAAATTAATTTTCTTGATTAATAAAAAAATATTATTATAACTTTATTATGTAAAATATTCAAATAATTATTTAGCAAAATAACACAATCTAAATAATTAAAGTCTTTTTAAAAATTATATTAATGTTATGTGATGTCTTTATTTTTTAACTTCTTAATTAAATCTAAAAGTAATTCTTTACTAACTAAAATATAATAATTAAATAAAAATATTTTTATCAAATTATCTATCTTTTTTTACTGGAGGAAAAGAAAAAGTTTTTAAATATTTGTATTTTTTTCAAGAACAGAACCTAAAACTTGAACATCCTTATCTGCAAAATCACTTTTGTTAAATTAATAAAAATTTATTAGTTATTTAAATAAACATGGATAAAAACTAAAGCAATAAAAGTTAAGTTATAAGTTAATTAATTATTAAATGAAAATCAAATATTAATATTAAGATAAAAAAATCTATTTACTTTAACATCAAAGATAAAGTTGATATATTCAAGCAGTTTTCTAAAACATGACATATATCATCTTTTAAATTTTCATAACGATAACTAAAATAAAAAAATAACTAATAAAAATCTAGTAAGTAACCATTTTTATTATTTAATTTTTTAATTTTAAAATTAAATAGGCTTTAATTATAAATAAATTATTTTTACGCTGGAAAAAATTCCAAATGTAATAATTTTGTTTTTTGAGCTAAAGCTGAAATCAAAAGCTAATATCTCTCATTGTTTTATATAACTCTCTACCTTAATTTTATAAAAATTATTATTCTGAGTTAAAAATAGAAAGAAAAAAAAAGTATGATAATTTTATTTTAGAAAAAAATGAACAGCTAACTTGCTGATTATAACTAAAAATTGCTTTATATTTCAATAATTTCTTTATAGCATAAAAATATCATTAATAAATAGATTTTGATTTATAATATTTTTAATTTTAAATCTAATGAAAATATTCACTTCTTAATTTTTAGTCAGCTTACACTCAAAAAGCATAAAAATTTAAAAAATATACAAAATAATTTTTAAAGTTTATTAATAAAAATACTTTTTATAAAAATTTTATGGTAAATTAATATAATTGAGTAAAATAATTAATATTTAAAACTCAAAGAATATTTACTAATAAGAATAAAGACTGAAAGCTAAGAGATTATGCTAATTTTCTAAAGAAATTTAATTTTATTAGTTTTATTAATCGAAAATGCTTTCCTTAGTAAATTCTGACCTAATACTTTAATAAAGATATTAATTGAGCCTAAAAATGAAAAATTAAGCTTAAATAAAAATAAAATGATTTTCAAGCTAGATAGAAATAAGTGATCAGAAGAATAATTAAGATTACACATTATGATAAGAATTTTTATAATTTTTAATTATTAAAAAATTAATAAATAAAAATAAACCATCAAGAAATTTACAGTTAATAAGTGAAATTCAATACTAAACTTTTGAGATTAGGTAAATTCAATAAAGCTATGCCAGTTTCAAGTTCACAATCACAGTCAATTTAACTATTCAATTAAAACAAAAATAAAATTTAAATTATAAAATCTATAATATGTTTAAATATATTGATAATTTTTTATTAAATAAATATGAAAAAAAAGTTATTCAAAATAAATTTAAAAAGAAAAGATACATTTGCATTTAAAATTTAATTAAATTTAGTGTAAATTTCAATTAAGTGTGTAGAAATGTAATTAATTTACTTGCCATAAAGTGAAATATCCAAAACTTAAAGACTATTTCCTAAATATTCACTGCTTAAAGCTAAATCATTTGCCCCCTTATCAATGTTGTTTTCACTTTTATTTATATAATATGATTTTAAAATGATAAACAAAATGAATAAAAATGAAAATTTGGTTGAAATTTAAAAACAATAATATAAAGTAATTTATAAAAATATAAAAAATTTTTTTAAAACTATAAATTAAAATTTTTTACTCCAGTATCAATCTTAATCTTTTCAGTTTTTGAGATTAGCCTATTCCTTAAACTAAGTTTTTTACTCCTATGTTTCCTATTTTGTTTTTTCTAAAAAATAATTTTCATTCATTCAAATAATAATAAATTTGCTTTATTTACTTTAAATTTATTGACAGCTATTCAAGGTTGACAATATTTTTAAGGTAAGTTCCTAATATAGAAGCACCTTCATTTTTTATCATATTTTTTCTATTTATTTAATTAGAACAAATTTATAAAAAGGTTTCATTTTTTTATAAAAAAGATAAAAATAAACTCTTGTTTTTCTTCTATTAAATTGATTTTGCAAATGAAGAATAACAAGAATAATTATTTAAGAAACTTTTAAATATATAAATAAAATAATTTACGTAAAGTCCATTTACAAAAACTCAAGTTTATTACATTTTACTAATCCATCGCATAGTTTTTACATGCCAACAATTTTTAATTAGCATTTACTATAATTAAAATTAATTAAAAAAACTTAATTAGAAAATATAGTAATTTATTTTATGAATGCCAAAACAAAATATTTTTACTTAAAGTTTAAATACAGGTCTATTAAATTTTCACATCTTGATAATCCAATTCCTAATCGCGAATTAGAACCTAAGAAGTTAGTGCTAAATGTTAAAAGAATAATATGTAAATAGATTTGAATAATATTATAATAAAAGTATAAATTAAATTAATAAAAAAAAGCAATTTTACCTTAAGTCGAATTAGAGTATTTAATGTTTAGAAAAGTAAGAGCAATAGAACTTTTTGTTATTAAAAATATATTAATATTATAAATATATCATTTTAAAATAAATTACATTTTTTATTTTTGTATATTTTTTCTATTTTAATTATGACATTTTTTCTTTTGTTTTTTTTAAATCTAAATTTTTTGTTCAAAATATATTTATAATCTTGAAAATTCGTATGTTTAAAAGATAGATATCTTTTTACGCATAATTTAGACTTTGTTAAATTGTATTACTAAATTATTATAAGGTAAATTAAAAAAAATTCATATTATTTATTATCTTTTAGGAAAATAAATTTGCATCAGTATTTAAAACTGAAAGTTTTTTGACGATGATTGCACATAATTAAATAGAGCTCTTTTAATCATTTGGTTGAAAAAATAAAAATTTAATTCCACTTTCCCCCTCCTAAATATTAATATTAATAACTACAGTATTAACCAATTAAAGTCGAATCACCACTTATTCGGTCAAATCACTGGTATATGTAAATATACAAACAAAAAGAATAAATTTTTTTTTTGGATAAAAATTTTAATAATTAATCTTTTGATAATTGAAAATATTTATTAATTGCTCATACTAAAACAATATGATAAAATAAATAAACTAAAGGAACTAAAAAATTAATTTAAAATTATAAAAATAATTTCACCAGTCATCTGTACCAAAACAGTTGGAAATATTTTCAATTCATGATTAAATATATATATTCATAATAACTTAGCTTAATTAAGAATTGTATGCTTTTTTAGATACTAAAAAAGATCTTTAGGTTATCTCCTCTTTAAATATTAAATTTTATTTTTAGCAATTATTATCTTGATAAAGAAGGTATGATCAATAAGGTTTATAATTACCATAAGGATTAAAGAACGATTAAGCCATTCTATTCAAATTAATAATTTACCTTTACCGTTAACACTTTAGAGCAAGTTTTTGACAGCTTAAGCTAAAAATTATAGCAAAATTAATCAAAACATAAAATATATTCAATAATAATATTTTTTTCAATTTAAATGAAAAAAGGAGAGTTGAATTTTAAGATATCTTGAAACATCTTGTTTAGAAATTATATAATATTAAATTTTTACCTTTTTATCTTTAATTAACACATAATAAAGTTATAATATATTTATAAAATAATTATTTAAAATTACTAGTAATGATATGTTTATGCTTTTAAATATAAGTATGAAATTATTAAAGAAATTAAATAATTTACAAGACATTTTAATTATTAGAATAGAGTAGACATTTTTATGAAATAAAATAAAATTAATAAAAGAAATAAATTACAGATGAATCTAAATAATATCATTATATTTTATCAGTTATGCTTAATTAATTTGCATACAAATTGTATCAAAGATTGATTAATAATTAGATAATCAAAATTTATTAATAAATTAATTAAATAGTTTGTCTAAAAAATATATAAGATGTAATTTATCCTAACTGCTGAAGAAGCAAAGCAATTTTCTTAAAGGATAAAGCTTGATCCAAAAAGAGAAGATCAATCCAGCTTAGATTATCTAAATTAGATTATCTAGAACTTTTAAGAGAATATACCTTTTTAAAATGTGCTTTTATTGGCAACGCCAGTAGAAAAAAGAAGAAGACTTAATTGGGATGAAGTAAAGAATGATCTTTTATCAGGTCAAGGAGGGCTTTGCTATTCTTTAAACCTATTTTTACATATTTACCTAAATAGTATTGGATATAAAACAGATTTAGTTTTGAGCACTTATAGTTCACCAAACGATCACACAGTCATTATTGTTAATGATTTGATCTAAAAAGCAGATAAATATATGATAGATGTTGGATCTGGATATGCTTCTTCTTTGGCTATACCTATTGATTTTGAGGATGAGTCTCCATATTATAGTTTTTCTTACACAACTATGAAGCTAAAATGGGATGAAAATAAATAAAATATACTACGTATCCACAAATCTTAAACATCAGGATAGGAAAAAGTTATTTTAAAATTCCATTTAATTCCTATTAAAGATTACTATGTAGAACTTTCAGAATAAGAAAGAATATTTACTGACCCTAATTTTACTCCTTTCCATAGAATATTGTGTATTTTAACTTTTAACAAAGATGGAGCAAGAAATATGTAGGACAAATAGTTTGTGCGTGAAGATATATAAACAAATAAGTTACAGAATGAAGGAGATGAAATTTAAGATGAGCATAAATTTGTAGAAATTTGTGCTAAGGAGTTTCCTAGCTTAAATTCAGAAACATGCAGAAAAGCCTATAATCATCTCTTTAATAAACAAAACTGATTCATTTATTTATTATTCTACTATTAAGTTTTGTTATTAATTTTTAAATATAAAATATATTAATAAATAAACAATTTTTTTGTTATTCATTTTATAATTTTAGTATTTAAAGATTTTCTATTGATTTCAAGTATAAAAATTAATATTTTTTTATGATAGCAATAGCAAAAAATACTATTTGATTAATAATTGTATGGAATTAAACTTTTTTAAAAATAAATTGTCATATCTAATAAAGACTACATTTAGCAAAAATAATTAAAAAAAAAAGAAGAATAAGTGTGCCCTTTTTAGTTTAGAAAAGCTCAAATTACTTTAAATAAATTAGTTAAAAATTTGTTTTTTAATAATGAATTTATAATAAAAAAAAATAATAAACAATTTAATTTAATAAAAAATAAATAAATTTAATTTAAGTTTTTATAAAAAAGATCTCCTCCAAAAATTTGAAAAAGTAAATAAAATTAAAAAAATTAAACTATTTTAAATTTAATGAGTAGATAAATGAAATAAAAAAACTTTAAATTTAAAATATCTAATAAAATGTATAAGTATTACTATAAAAAAGAAATTATTTTTTAATAAATTATAACTAACATAAATTTGATTATAAATTATAAATAATAATTATATCATGGTCAAATAGCTTTTAGATAAATTCAATTTGTTTACTAAGGGTTTTTAAGTTTTTCATTAAATTTCTCCATAAAATCTATAAAGTCTGAATGAAGTTACCAATCTTTTATCAAAACTGAAAAAACCGTTCCTTTTATAGGATTATAAAACTTGACTTTTTTGATATCTTTACCATATTTCTTCTTCAATATTGAAATTTTGGCTAAAACCTTTTTTAAATAAATAAATTAAATTAGTAAAAAATATATCATTTAATATTTAATTTTATACTGTTAACATAACTTGTTTTTGTATTTTCTTAGTTTTTTTGAATGATTAACTGATTTCATAAAGAGTTTCTTTGCCTGATATAGTAAAATAATCAAAAGTTCTATCAGGATCAAAATCAGATTTATCTTATATCTTATCTAATATAAGAATTTCCTCACTTTCTTATGTCTTCACATACTTAACAAATAGATCTAAGCATTCTATAATTGGAGTTTTAGTCAAAGAAGAAAAAATGTTCTTTTTATAAAGATATTTATAGATCTGATTTTTACTTTTTGAAATTTCATATAAAAGAGAAACTTTGAAAAAAGCTTCAATTAGTTCTTCACTTTGATTTGTTTTTTTATCAATTTTTAAAAATTATATGAATGCATTTTTAAAAGATTAAATTTATAATTCAGAGATTTAAAGCTTTTTTGAATTTGCAGATAGCTAATCTATTTAAATTTTCTATTCATTTAGAATTAACGATCTAGACTCTATTTTGACTTCATGTTACATAATCCATAAAGTAATTCTATTTTTTAAATTTAATATAAGCATTTTATGAATAATTAAAATTAAATTTTTTGATTTCAAAATTAATGAAAAATACCTTATTTCCTTCCTCATTCAATCAAAAATGTTTGATTTTTTCCAATTTAAAATATTTAAGATCACAGGAAAAACTTAATTTTTCAAAAATACTAATAAAAAATTTAAAAATGAAGAAAATATAATTTATTAACAAAAAAATATAATAATTTGTTTAGAAATATTTTAGTGAAAAAAAATTAAAAAAGTATTTAAATATGAATTAGCAATAATAGCAAATAAACTAAGAATATAATATTAATAGCATTAATAATAGACTAATTAGTTTGATCTAAAAAAATGGAATATCCAAGTTAGCATTTTAATTTATAAATTTATATTAGTGGCATAAAAGGATGAGAGAAGATAAATGGAATTGCGGTGAATTAAATTTATAAAATCTAAAGATAGAAGAAATTAATAATTTAATGAATTACGTTTCTAAGTAAGTAAACAATAACTCTACTGATTAATGGAAAAAGAAGTTTTATATTTATTATTTAGTAAACATTTGTTCATGTACTTTGTATACTTCTTCTAGCTCAAAATATTTTTCTTAAAGATATTTTTTTTAAGAAAACTCTAGTTCTTTTAAGTGTTAAGCATTGCTCATTTCTTCAAAAATTTCACTTATTTATTTACCTGACTAATAATTTTATTATGATTTTTATCCAATAATTTAAATTAGATTATTTTACATTATTAACATTATTATAATTCGAATCTTAGCTTTTTAAAATAGATGACAAAATTGGGTTGCATTATTTTCCATCAAAAATAGCAATATCTCCTTTAAATTCCATGTAATTTTCGTTTATTTTGCTCAAAAATCTGCAAGCCTAATTTTTATATAATAAGTGAGTGAGTAAAATTGTAAAATAGAATTATTTATTACACATCTCTAAGGATATGAAAAGTAACTCATATTAAGAATTTTAGCTGCTCTTGTTGATCCAACATAGAACAAACGTGTCATTTCTTCTATTTAACGATCCTAGTTATTTTTTTATTTCAAAAAAGCCTTTGGAAATTAATCATCATTTAGTCCGACGAAAAACAAAACTTTCCATTCTAATCCCTTAGATTTGTGTATAGTCAATAAAGTAACTTTATTTCCTTTGTATTCATATTTAAAATCAAAATCATTATTTTTTCCTATGAAACTCCAAAAAGGTATTTAATCTGATTTAAAACTATTATGCTTTTCTAATTTGTATTCTATATCTCTCAAGAGTGATCCTTTAGGGCAAATAATAGCAATATCCTCATAACTATAACCTTAGTTTATGAAAGTTTATATTTAAGTTAAAATACTATTAAACTAATCATTATAGCTTTTATATGATTCCAGGGTTGGTTTTACCTAGCTTTTCTCGTTTTTGTATCCCTCTAAGTCTTTTGTGAATTGAATTAAATTAGTTTTTAATCTAGAAAATAAATTTACCTTCATAGCTCTACATTGTATTTTACTAGATAATATTAAAAGATTTAATAATGTCATTTGCAAACTTAGTAATCTTTGAAGAGCATCTAAAATTAGTTGTGAGCTTAATGTCAAGCATGGTGTAATCTTCACTGCCATAAATTCTTTTGTTTTCTCTGTTTACATCTTCAATTACTTTAGATCTCAAGAATTCATAATTTGATCCTCTGAACTCGTAAATATTCTAAGCATCATCTCCTATTTTTCATTTAAAGTTTAAGTCAATTATTGATGTAACTAAAATAAATAGAATAATACCAACGACTACCAAAATTGATTCTCCAATTTTTTTAAAGAGCATAAATATGTCATATTATAATTAGTTTATGTCTTAAAATTCATCGAAAATAATAATTTTGTACTTTTCAAAAATCTCTTTACTAAGAGACAAATCTTACAAATCTTCATAAACTTAGCTTTGTTTTTCAACTAAAGTGATATCTATTAATAATTCTTTTTCAATTTCATTTTTTTATTTTTCATTATCTTTTTGTTTTTTTGCTCTCTAAATACTATTAAAGAGCTTAGTAATTAGCTTATCAATATTAGTGATTTCGATTTTATCAGCTTTGTCTTTTCCTATTAACTATACTGCTCTCTTTTTCATATCATTGCTGGCTTAAATATTAAAAGTTGTGATACAGATAGCAGAAGGATCAAATCCTTCATCTATGGCCTCTTTTACATACATAAGAACACATTAAGTTTTTCCAGATCCAGCGCAAGCAGTTACCTTGATATCTCTTCTTTTAGATGCATAAATAAACTCTTTTTACTACTAAGTATATTCAAATGATTTATTCTTGATATTTTTATCTTCCATTTCTCTAAATTTTTTTTAATTTGTGAATTAAAGCTTTTAAAATAGTAAAATAAATGATATAATTAATTTACTCTCTTTTTTTTTGTTTTTGTTTCTTATTAAAGTTTTTCAAATTATATTTTAATTAAATATTATGAAAATAAAAGCGACTTCTAATTAATTTAAAGTCATTTTAAACAAATATTAATTTGAGCGGACTTTCACTAAAATACAATTAATTATTAATCAGACACACCTAAATACTTATTTACTTGCTTAACTTTATTTTTTGACCCAAAAATTGGTGTAAATCAATCGCCAAAGAAATTTGCAATTAAGAAAAATACAAATTTAGAAATATCTTATAAGTTAATGAAGGGAAAACATAGAAAAGTTAAGGTATGTAATATTATTGAATTCATTTTTTATAAATTCTAAGAATGAAAAACAAAATCAAATATAAGTTCTTATTCTATAAATAGCTTTTTTAATGTAAATTGATAATATCTTAATTAATATAAAAATAATTAGAACACATATTTTGATGATTTGTAACATTCATTAATAGCCTCAATAAATGAATATCTAATTAAAAGTATTTTATCTCTTTAATTAATTATATATGATTTAAAAACCACAAGATAAAAAAATACATAAATACAACCATCAGTTGAATAATTATAACTCTTGCTCACCACTTATACACTTAATATATTACCATTTCATTTTATCTGAAACAATTTTATTTGGAGCAAGATAGCCAGCCAGATATTTGGTTGGTTGATCTATTTTGCTTATATTTATAATAATCAAAATGATTATTATGATATTTTTAAATGAAATCAACAGTATTCTTCAATATCTACTTTTATTAATTTTAATTCATATGTAAAAAATATTCTTTTATAAATTCAGTTTTCCTCAGAGGAAAATTCATGATGATGTAAGCAAAATATTTTTAGTAAAAGAAGATATTAATAAAAAAAATTTTTATTATTATTATTATAATAAAATCTAATTTCAATAAAATATATTATGAATTAGTTTTTTGAGATATTTAAATAATTTATATTGATCACTCACTCACTCACTCATTCAATATTTTTATTATCCCGCTTTAAATCTAGCATAAAGGAACTACTATAACCTTAATATTAAAAATGAATTTGTAACCATTATATTTTTGTATCCTTTTTTTAATTATTAACTATTACGTATTAATTCTATCCTACAATTAACTTTTATCTTAACAATTTTTTTTATATATTTTGATTTTCTTAATAGGCAATTCTGATATGTCAACCTATCAGTATCTTTGTTGCTATGATCACTCACATATTCAATATTTTCATCATTTCTCTTTAAGAATCATTGTAACCTTAATAATAAAAATGAATTTTTTAACTATTACCTTTTTTTTTTAATTATCAACTATTACATATTAGTTCTATCCTACAATCTACTTTTATCTTAACAAATATTTTTTATATATTTTAATTTTCAAAATAGGTCATTCCTGATATGTAGATAAATTAGTATCTTTGCTCTCTTAATTAGAATTTACTTTAAAAAGAAAATTAAATCCAAATAATCCAAAATTTTAGGAAAAAGCAATTGATTTCATAATAGGTGATAAATATAATTTGAGAAAATTGTTTAAAAATTTTATTTTTGGAATATAATCTGCCTCCAGCTATTATATTAATAATCTTCAACATTGATTTTATAGATCTAATAATAAATAAAAGTAGAAAGACAAACCTCAATATTAATAAAAATAAAAGAATATAAATGTTTAAATAAGATGTTATAAACCTTTTACAAAGATAATATATATAAAAAAGTTTGTTTCAAATCTAGTTAAAGAATTTATTAAATTTGGTATCTCGTAAAATACACATAAATATGCTTAAAATTTATTTTATTCTAGTGAATTCGCATTCTAATTATCCATTATATTCAATCTCTGGATTCTACTATATTCTTAAGTACACATTTTAAATAGAAATATTAAGATTTAATAGTGAATGTTAGTTATCCTTACTTATTTGTGGTTTAAATTATGAAAAGCAAATTTATAAATTCATTTAATTTATTTTTTCTTTTTAACCACTTATAATTAATTAATTAAATTTCCATAAATTTCTATTTAATATTTTTGAAGAAAAAAAAATGATATAATAGATTTAAAAATATGACAAATTAGAAGAAGTAATTATTTATTTTTTTATAAATATACTTTAAATTTAAATTTATAAATATTGAAAGTTTTTAAACTCTTCACTTTAATCTCACTAGGTTCTCCATATTGATTTGAAGTATATTTAATAAAAAATATTATTATTCTTGATATTAATACTTTCTCTTTATTTAACTTTCTGTTTATTTAAAATATCTGTTAATTTGTTATTATTTTTCTTTTTTATTGTATTTGTATTTTTTTCTTCTATATTTCTTAATTTAACTCGTTTTCTTATTTTCAACATTTACTTTTATTATCAATTATTTCGTTTCTTATAATTTCATATTTTTTCTTCTTTTTTCCTTCTAAATAACTAATTAATTATATATTAATTCTTCAATATTTCAAAAGTCATAATTAAATTGGTGCAATTGGTACATCAGGCTTAGGTTCTGCTTTAGCAAATTGTACTAATCTCTCAAATTTGACACTTTAACTTTAGTAAAAATAGTTTATTTATTTTGGATTGTGATATTATTAGTTGTAAAAATGAATTTAAAGCAATCTGCTCTTTTAAATTGTTTATTAGCTTTTTATTTGATTTATTTTTATTTTTAATGTAATTGTGTTGTTTTTCTTCTATATTTCTTAATTTAACTCATTTTTTATTTAAAATTTGCTTTTATTATTTATTAATTAATTCATTTCTTATTATTTCATATTTTTTAATTTTTAACTAACTAATTAACTATTTATTTTTTCTTCAATATTTAAAAAGGGATAATTAAATTGGTGCAGAAGGTGTATCAGCCTTAGGTTCTGCTTTAGCAAATTGCATTAATCTCTCAAATTTGACACTTAATATTAGGTAAAAACAGTTAATTTGTTTTCGATTGTGATATTTTTAGTTATTAAAATGAATTGAAAACAATAAATTTTAACTCTTTTAATTTGTTTATTAGCTTTTTATTAGATTATTTATTTTTTTATTGTACTTGCGTTTTTTTTCTTCTATCTTTCTTAATTTAACTTATTTTTTTTTATTTTCAACATTTACTTTTATTATTTATTTATTTATTTATTTATTCATTTTTTATTATTTTATATTTTTGTATTTCGTTTTTTTCTTCTAAATAACTAATTAATTTTATAATTTTTATTCAATATTTCAAAAGGCTCAATTAAATAGGTGATTAAGGTGGATCAGGATATAATAGATAAGGG
>NW_002476343.1:30107-34223 GCF_000189635.1 Tetrahymena thermophila SB210
TATATATCAGGCTTAGGTTATGCTTTAGCAAATTGCACTAAGCTCTCAAATTTGACTCTTGATATTAGGTAAAAACAGTTTATTAGTTATGTGATACTTTTAGTTATTAAAATGAATTTAAAACAATATAACTCTTAATTTGTTAATTAACTTTTTACTAAATTTTTTTATTTTACTTTAGTTTTTTTTAACTTCTATCTTTCATTAATTTAACTCATTTTATTTTCAACATTTAATTTATTATTTATTAATTTATTTCTAATTATTTCATATTTTTCTTCTTTTTTCCTTCTAAATAATTTATTATTTATTTATTTTTACTTCAATATTTAAAAAGTATGAATTAAATTGGTGCAACTGGTGCATCAGACTTAGGTTCTTCTTTGGCAAATTGCACTAATCTATCAAATTTGACACTTAGTCTAGGGTAAAAACAGTTTATTTTTTTTGAATTGTGAATTTTTTAGTTATAAAAGAATTTAAAACAAAATAACTTTTTAATTAGTTTAATAGCTTTTTATTTAATTTATTTTTTTATAATTAATTTTTTATAATTTTATATTTTTTCTTCATTTTTTCCTTGTAAATAACTAATTAATTAATTATTGATATTTTTGCAATATTCTAAAAGGTTCAATTAAATAGGTAATAGAATAGAATAGAAATATTCGCACATAAATATGCACTCAGAATACATCTTAATTAAATTATATTATAATATTTATATATATTAAATAGGTAATTAAGGTGCATCAGGCTTAGGTTCTGCTTTAGCAAATTTTACTAATCTCTCAAATTTGACACTTTACCTTTAGTAAAAACAGTTTATTTGTTTTAGATTGAGATATTTTTAGTTATAAAAATGAATTTAAAACAATATATTTAAACTCTTTGAATTTATTTATTAGCTTTTTATTTGATTTATTTTTATTTTTTATTGTATTTTTGTTTTTTTCTTCTATATTTCTTAATTTAATTTTTTTTTGTCATTTGCTTTTATTATTAAATAATCAATCTTATTATTTCATATTTTTTCTTCATCTTTTCCTTCTAAAAAACTAATTAATAAAATATTTTTTCTTTAAAATTTCAAAAGTAAAAATTAAATTGGGGCAACAGGTGCATCAGACTTAGGTTGTTCTTTAGCAAATTGCACTAATCTCTCAAATTTGACACTTATTCTAGGGTAAAAACAATTTATTAATTTTATGATATTTTTAGTTGTAAAAATGAATTTAAAACAATAAAAATTTTTTAAATTTGTTTATTATTTTTATTGTACTTGTTTTTTTTTCTTCTCTTTCATATTTTAACTAATTTTTTTATTTTTATAATTTATTAATTCATTTCTTATTATATCATATTTTTCTTCATTTTTTGCTTCTAAATGACTAATTAATTTTTTATTTTTTCTGCAATATATCTAAAGGTTAAATTAAATAGGCGATTAAGGTTCTTCAGATTTAGGTTAGGCTTTAGCAAATTGCACTAATCTCTCAAATTTGACACTTATTCTAGGGTAAAAACAGTTAATTTGTTTTGGATTGTTATATTTATAGTTATAAAAATTAATTTAAAACAATATATTTAAACTATTTTAATTTGTTTATTAACTTTTTATTTAATTTAATTTATTTTTCTTTTTTATTGTAATTGTGTTTTTTTGCTTTCTATATTTGTTAATTTAACTCATTTTTTTATTTTTAACATTTATTTATTTATTCATTTCTTATTATTTCATATTTTTTTCTTCATTTTTTCCTTCTAAACAACTAATTAATTAATATTTTTTCTTCAAAATTTCAAAAGGAAGAATTAAATTGGTGCAACAGGTGCATCGGGCTTAGGTTTTGCTTTAGTAAATTGCACTAATCTCTCAAATTTAACACTTGATCTTAGGTACAAAAAGTTTATTTGTTTTGGATTGTGGTATTTTTAGTTATAAAAATGAATTTAAAACAATAAAACTCTTTTAATTTGTTTATTAAATTTTTATATAATTTATTTTCTTTTTCTTTTTTATGATGCTAATCTTTTTTTTATTTATTAATTTTAAGTATAATTTTTAATTAAAACCTTTTATTCTATTTCATATATTTTATTTAATTTTAATTTAATATTTTAAAGTGAAAATTAAATCAATGAATCATAATAATTGAAAGTAAAAAGCAAGTGTCTTAAATCAAAAAGATTAGTTGTCATTGAAATATATTTCGATTGAAGATAAATAAGTTGTGAAAAAAGTATGAATAAATATAAAATATTTGAATAAAAGAAAATAGTATGTTTTATTTCATAAAATATTGTATTAAAATAATTTAACCTAAAATACAGACAGATGTTTAGATAGATTTATTATTATTATTATATTTAAGAATATCATATTTATTTTGGTAAGTGAATAAATAGTTTATTAAATAAATGAAAATTTACAAATAAAATTTATTTATATAAATGAATCAATTCTCTAAAACTATCCCTCATTTTAACAAACAATAAAGCTCTTAAATATTATCCTATATCATATTAAGGAATTTGAGGTGTTACAAATTGCAACCCCTAAATTTCTACTTATTATTTATTTATTTATAATGAAAAATTAGATAGCATGGTTGAAAACCTTAGGGATAAATCAATTAGTGCTTTTTATTTTAACATTGTTTTTCTAAAAAAAATTTTAAAAATAGAACAAAATGGAAAAATTTCCCTCATCCCAACTTTATTTGAAATATCCATTTGATAATTTTTTTGAAATTGCTAAATTTATAATTTATGATAAAATAAATTTATTTTATATTGTAAAAAATAATTCTTTTATATATAAAAACAAACTTAAAGTTTGTAAAAAACTTAATTATTAAGACTTTTGAACTTAGGATTATTATTGTAAACTTTTAATTAAATTAATATTTTTGCTTATGACAAAAACAAAATTCTTTTATAATAACTTAAAGGTGACAAACAAGGTATAATATAAACTTAAAGGTGACAAAAATTAAGAATCAATAAAAACTTAAAGGTGACTAAAAATATTAAGAAATCATAAAAGTTTAATTAATAATCTTAAGTTATAAATCTAAATAAAAGTTTATTTAAAAAAAATAAAAGCTAAAAAGAAAATAATATAAAAATAAACAAGGTAATAATAAAAATTGGCTGAAAACAAATTATGGGTCAGTATCAAAGTTAATCCTAATAAATTGAAGATTTTTTAAAGCAAAACAAATTTAAGTTTCAAAGATACTTGGATAAATAATAAAAAATATAAGCATATTCTTTAAAGCATCAAAGATTCGTTGAGATATAAATTTATAATTAGCGCGAAGAAAAAAATTTATAAGGATTTTTAAAAATTATCTAGACATTAAAAAAAATAGAAAATGAAAGATTTATCTAAGAAGTAATTGAGATTATTTAGAGTTAAAGCTATGGAATTTATGCTATTGTTACCGAATGCAGTGATGGCAATATTTATTTCATTTAAATAAATTTTTTAATTTATTTTATAATTTAGGTGATCTAGAAATTATGACTTAAACTTTTAAATTCAGTTATCAATAAGTTTTGACTCTTACTTACCAATTAATAAGAGGTTTAAATGTTTTAGCCTAGCACGGAATTTATTTCAAAAATATATCTTCAAAAAATGTAATTTACAGTGCTGAAATGAATAAATTCATAATAGGTAAAAATTTAAGATATTATTTTATTCAATATCTAGTTATTCATTCATTTTAACTTTTAAAAAGAGTTATAGCCAGGAAATACTTTCTATTCATAGATTAATTAAAATAATCATGTAAAATTTATTGATTTTCTAAAATAATTGATTAGTTTAAAATTATTAAAATATTAATTAATAATTTTTTTTATGATATATTTAGGATCCTTTATTATCTCTAGGAGTGATAATTCTTGAGATTTTCCTTAAAAGATAATTACATTAAATATAAACTAACTTGGTTAAAACTGTAGGACTTTTACCTGGAGTTCCTTATTTGATTTTTCTGAAAGGTTAAAAACTTATTTTTGCTTAAGAAATATTAGCTTAAATTTTTTAAGTAAGAAGTGAATCTAACTAATATCCTGAAAAAATTAGAATATTTAAAAGATTAA
>NW_002476343.1:34323-80539 GCF_000189635.1 Tetrahymena thermophila SB210
CTTTAATTTAAAAAGTGGCCGCGAAGAAGAAATAAAGCAACTTAATTAAAATTTAGGTAAGATATTAGCATAATTATATCAACTTACCACATTGAGAGTTACAGATTAGTAAACATTTTATTTAGCTTAGCTATGAATAAATAAGAATAATTAAAATATATATTAGTCCATTAAACTCATCAGGTATTGAAAACTTGGTTAGCGAACTAAAAGAATGCATTTATTTATAAAATTTATCTCTTAAACTTGAGTAATTTTTTTAATTTAAATTTTTTATTACATTTAATATTTATTTTTTAAGAATATTTAAAAAATCTTTTAATGAAATTAAATTGATTTAAGTTATTTTTTATTAGTTAAATTGAGATGAGTTAAGAGTCGATAGTCTAATTAGGAAAAAATTTGCAAAGCTATAAGTCTCTAAAATTTTTAAAAATCAACTTAAGGTAAATAAATGAACATGTTTAATTTGAAAATATTTTGGGGGTCAAGATTAAAAAATGAATAAAATGGAGGAAGGTATTTATTGGGATTATAAAAATATTTACATTCAAAATTAAATTAGAAATATTTATTCAAACAAAATGTCTTTATAATTTTAAATAAAATGACCCCCACCCACCCCCTAAATAGTTTTTTATGTTTGTTTAATATTTTTTTATAAAGCAATAAAAAAATAGAAGGCCATTCCTTCGCTAAATTATTAATGTTCACTTTGAGTATCCAAAGCCTTTAAACTCTTATCTTAATGCTAGAGTAAAATTTTTAATAATTTAACTTAAATCTTAAAAGAAAATTAAAAAAATATTTAGAAATTGCAAAATTAGCTTATATGAGGAAATTTAAAAAAATCTTGAAATTTTAAAAAATGATAATCTAACAAATCTGTAGCTTTTTTTAAGGTAAAATTAGAAAAAGTTTTTATTGTTTTCTCTAATTATTCTTAATGCTAGTTAATATATTTAAAAATAATTTATATTTAAGAAACAATAGAATTAATTCAGAAGGAGTCGTTAAAATAGGTAAGGTGATACAAAGCCTATGTCAAAATATAGAATTCTTTACATTAGATTTAAAGTAAGCTATTAGCTTATTTATTTATTTATTGATTTATTTTCATTTTTAAGTAATATTTTTTAGGATAATCATTTTAAGATTAAATTTTAATTTTAATAATAGAAAAGAAATAATTTTGATAATATAAATATGTTAGTTAAAACATTCAATTATAAATTAATTTTTTGTTTGAAAATATAAATAATTTTTTATTAAATCCTAGAAAAAATTATATATAATCTGAAGGAGCTTTGGCATTATATAATGAAATAACCTAAAACAAGAATATAACATATCTCGATATATCTTTATAAACAGGATTTGTTAACTGTTAAAAAAAATTAAAACAACTTAGAATTTTAAAGCTGAATTTAGAGTAAATTTTTAATTACTTTTGATATGAAAAATAAATATTACGAAAAAAAATTGTTTTTGAATTATCCGAAAATAAAATTTAAATAATAATAACGATAAAGTATAAACGAAAATTCATGTGGCTTGGCAATAATATAATAAAATATTCGTAACCTTATTTCTTTAGAGCTAAATATTGAGTAATTTATTTATTATAATTAAAGGTTAATTTTAAATAAATGTTTCAATTTAAATTTTTTGTTTTATTTTAAGATTTAAAGGCTATAAAAAAGAAAATATGACAAAAGAAGAAAAAAATGTTTTATTAAAATCTCTGAAACGTTGCAAAAGATTAAAAAAGTTATCTCTGTATTTTAAGTAAGCAAAAATTAATTTATTAGGATAAATATAAAAGTAATTAATAATTAATTAGTAGTGAGTTTGAATATTTTTACGATTAAATTCTACTAGGGAATGCTTTACTTAATTGCTAAAATCTGAAATAATTAAGCCTCCACTTTTCGTCGTAATAATATAAAAATTAATTCCAAAATTCATGGCTTTTTTATTATTAATAATAATTTTGTTAAATCAACAGAAAAAGTGAATCTAATTATTAAAAATTAGTTGATTAGATTTCTAAATTACCTCATGTTAATTATTTAGTAATTCATTCATAAAAGTAAATTTTACTGAAAAAATTTATTAAAAGTTAAAATAATTTAATATGAAAAAATCTAGTTTTTAAAATATCAGAAGAAAAATAATGAGAAAGATGTTAAGATTAACTAAGTTATATTTTAATTATGGTTTAGCTTATGTAAAAGGACAGTTTATATGATATATATTATCTTATTAACAATTCATATATTTAAAATAAATTATCATTTCTACTTAGAAAAGTTAAGTGATTAATTTTTTATTTTAGTTGAAATAACAACTTCTAAATATTAATTTCAATAAATTTTCATCATTTCATTTGTTTTTATTAATTACAACAAAAATAATTACTATTAAAATAACATTTTGTTATCCATTTCTTCATATTTCAATATCTGTGATAAAGTTAAAAATTAATAAAGACTAGGCTTTCAATTCAAAAACATTCATATTGTAAAGCAAAAAAATTTCCTTGCAATCCAGGTGATTTGAAAAAAATAGACATGATATTCGATTTTAATTTTTAATTTCGAATATCAATCTGTAAAACTTAGTTATACAGGATATGAAAAAAATAATGGCTAGATTTTAGTATTATTCTAACTCAATAAAATGGAAAAATAAATTTCCTCTCATCCCAACTTTATTTGAAATACCCTTTTGAATAAATTTTTTGAAATAAGCTCAATTTATAATTTAGGATATAAAAGACATTTATTTTATATTATAAAAATATATTTCTTTTATATTTAATAACTTAAAGGTGATAAAAACTAACTTAATTATTAAAACCTTTGAATTTAGTAATATTTATTTTTGTATACTTGTATTAAATTAATATTTTTGATTTTGACAAAAACAAAATTCTTTTATAATAACTTAAAGGCGACAAATAAGCTATAATAAAAACTTAAAGGTGACAAAAACTTAATTATTAAAACCTTTGAATTTAGGAATATTTATTTTTCTATACTTGCATTAAATAAATATTTTTGCTTTTGACAAATACAAAATTCTTTTATAATAACTTAAAGGTGACAAATAAGGTATAATATAAACTTAAAAATGACAAAAAATAAATAAGATATCATAAAATTAGATTTCTTAATTTATTTATTAATCTTAAGATATAAATCTAAATAAAAATTTATTTTAAAAAAAATAAAAGCTATAAAGAAAATAATATAAAAATAAACAAGGTAAAAATAAAAATTAGCTGAGACCAAATTATGGGTCAACATCTAAGTTAATCCTAATAAATTGAAGATTTTTTAAAGCAAAACAAATTTAAGTTTGAAAGATACTTGGATAAATAATAAAAAATATAAGCATATTCTGTAAAGCATCAGAGATATGTTCAGATATAAATTTATAATTAGCGTGAAGAAAAAAATTTATAAGGATTTTAAAAAATTATCTAGACATTAAAAAAAATAGAAAATGAAAGATTTATCTAAAAAGTAATTGAAATTATTTAGAGTTAAAGCTATGGAATTTATGCTATTGTTACCGAATGCAGTGATGGCAATATTTATTTCATTTAAATAAATTTTTTTAATTTATTTTAATATTTAGGTGATCTAGAAACGATGTCTTAAACTTTTAAATTCAGTTATCAGTAAGTTTTGACTCTAACTTACCAATTAATAAGAGGTTTAAATGTTCTAGCCTTGCACAGAATTTATTTCAAAAATATATCTTCAAAAAATGTAATTTACTGTGCTGAAATGAATGAATTCATAATAGGTAAAAATTTAAGATATTAAATTATTCAATCTTTTTACTTATTCATTCATTTTAATTTAAAAAAAAGAGTTATAGCCAGGAAATACTTTCTATTCATAGATCAATTAAAATAATTATGTAGAATTTATTGATTTTCTAAAATAGTTGATTAATCTAAAATTATAAAAATATTTTTAATTTCTTTGATATATTTAGGATCCTTTATTCTCTCTAGGATTGATAATTCTTGAGATTTTCCTAAAAAGAAAATTAAATAAATAGGAAACTAACTTGATTTAAACTTTGGGGCTATAACCTGCTATTCCCTATTTGGTTTTATTGAATGGTTAATAACTAATTTATGTTTAAGACATATTAGCTTAAATTATTTAAGTTAAAGAAGTGAATCTAACTAATATTCTGAATAAATTAGAATATTTAAAAGATTAAGAAAATGAAGATGATTATTTAGTTCCTTTTTAACAGAAAGTGAGCTTCGAAAATTATTAAAAAGCAGAATAAACTATAAGTACACTCAGAATGATACAAAATATTGAAATAAATTTAATTCATTCTTAGTAAAATATTTTTTTAATAAAAAAATAAAAAATAAAATAAATAAAATTTTAGATAGAATATTTTTAAGCTTTTTAAGAAATATTTTTTATTTTTATCTTAAGAAGAGGCCGCGAAGAAGAAATAAAGCAAATTAATTCAAATTTAGGAAAGTTGTTAGCAAAATTAAACTAACTTACAAAATTGAGTATTTCAGATTAGTAAACATTTATTTAATTAGCAATTTTTTTATTTAAATTTAGATATCAATAAGAATAATTAATATTTTTATTAGTCTATTAGACTCATCAGGTATAGAAAACTTGATTAACGGATTAAAAGGATGCATATATTTATCAAATTTATCACTTAACCTTAAGTAATTTTTTTAATTTAAACTTTTTATTACATTAAATATTTATTTTTTAAGAATGTTTGCTTAAAAAATATATAAATGAAATTATTTTTATTAGTTAAATTGAGATGAGTTAAGAGTAGATAGTCTAATTAGGAAAAAATTTGCAAAACTATAAGTCTCTAAAATTTTTAGAAATCAACTTAAAGTAAATAAATAAATGATAATGTTTTATTTGTAAATAGTTTTTTATTTTTGTTTAATATTTTTTTATAAAGCAATAAAAGAATAGAAGGCCATACCTTCACTAAATTATTAATGTTCACTTTAAACATTCAAAGTCTTTAAACTCTTATCTTAAAGCTAAAGTAAAGTTTTTTACAATTTATACTTAAATCTTAAAATAAAATTTATAAAAATATTTAGTAATTGCTAGTTTAACTTGTTAATGGAAATTTAATAAAATGTTTAAATGCAAAAAAATGATAATCTAACAAATCTGTAGCTTTTTTTAAGGTAAAATTAGATAAAGTTAGTTTTTATTGTTTTCTTTAATTATTCTTAATGCTAGTTAATATATTTAAAAATAATTTATATTTAAGAAACAATTCAATTGATTCAGAAGGAGGCCTTAAAATATGTAATATGGTACAAAGCATATGTCAAAATATAGAAAGCTTTACAATAGATTTAATGTAGCTTATATTATTTACTTATTATTTTTTTAGGATTATCATTTTTGATTAAATTTTAATTAATTTTAATAATAGAAAAATAATAATTTTGATAATAAAAATATGTTTGTTTGTTTGTTTGTTAAAACATTAGATTATAAATTTATTTTTTTTTTTTTGAAAAATATAAATAATTTTTATTAAATCCTAGGTATAATTTCATCAATTCTGAAGGAGCTTTGGCATTATATAATGAAATAACCTAAAATAAGAATATAAAAAATCTTGATTTGTCTTTGTAAACAGGATTTTTTAACTGTTAAAAACAATTAAAACAACTTAAAAATTTAAAGCTCAATTTAAAGTAGATTTTTAATTAAATAAAATAAATATTAAGAAAAAAATAGCTTTTAAACTATCTATCTTATTTTAAATTTAAAATTTTAATAAAGCATAAACAAGAATTCTTATTAATCTTCATGCGGCTTAGCAATACTTTTACCAAATAGTAATACCCTTATTTCTTTAGAACTAAATATTCAGTAACTAATTAAAATTAAAGGTTAATTTTAAAGAAATGCTTAAATTTAAATTTTTATATAAAGATTTAAAAATGATCATAAAAAAAATATGAGTTTAGAAGAAAAAAATATTTTATTCGAATCTTTGAAAAATTGCAAAAGATTAGAAAAGTTATCTCTTTGTTTTAGGTAATTAAAAATTAAATTATTAGGATCAAATTTAAATTTAAAAATAACTAATAATTATGGGTGAGTATATGCATTTAGAAGATTAAATTCCACTAGGAGAAGCATTACTAAATTGTTAAAATCTAAAATAAATAAACCTCAATCTATCGATGTAGTAAAATAAAAATTAATTTCAAAATTTATTTATAATTTTTTTATTATTTATAATTATTATGATTTAAATAAAAGTATTATTTTCACTCTAACTAAAACTAATTTATATAAATTAATAAATAAATAAATAAATAAATCAACAGATTCATAAATTTTGATTATTCAAAGTTAGTTGATTATATTTCAAAGCTACCTAATGTTAATTATTTAGTAATGCATGCAGTAAAGTAAATTTATTTTACTTAAAAAATTCATTAGAAGTTAATATCATTTAATATAAAAAAATCTAGATTTTATAAAATCAGAATAAAACTAATTAAAAAGTTGTTAAAATTAACTAATTTATAATTTAAATTTGGTTTATCTGATTTAATTGAATGACAGACAGCTTCTAAGGTTTATTCAACGTTATTAAAAATATATATATATATATATATATTTATTATAAGTAATCATTTGTACTTAAAAAAATATACCTGATTAATTTTTATCTTATTAAAATAGCAACTTCTAAATTTTAATTTCATTAAATTTTCATAATTTCATATATTCTAATTAATTATAACCAAAATTATAGCTATAATCAAAATGTTTATTATCTCATTCATGGTATTTGAATATCTGGAATAGCAATAGTTAAAAAATTATTAAGACAGACAGACAGACTAAATTTTTAAATCAATTGAAAAACATTCATTTTGTACCTTAATTTAAATTTCCTAGCAATATATATAAATGATTTGAAAAAAAATAAATAGACAAGATATTGATTGGGTTTTACTTTTTCATTATTTGAATATCAATCCATCCATAAAACTAAGCTTTATATGATAGTAACTAACTAACTTACTTTTTATTTTATAAAATAAATTTTTTATTTAAATCCTTTTGTCTATATTCAATAACTAAATAACTAACTGTACAGTTTAAAATGAAAATAAATAGTAATTTTATAATATAGTCTGCTAATAAGATAAAATTATTTTATATTATATTGATGATTTTTCATGTAAACTGAAAGAGAGAGTCTGTCTGTCTATTTAAAAAATATCTTTTTTTAATCAAAAACAATAAATTACTTACTATTTAGACAAACAAACAAACAAACAAATACTTATATTAAATTTAAACCACAATATAATCTTTTTCTGAACATTAAATCTGAATTTAGTAGCAATTCTAAATAAATTATCTAAAATAATAAAAAATTATTAATAATTAATAAATATAAAATTTGTTGATTAGTTTGAATAATAATCTAGAAATAAATATAATTAATTTTTTAATATAACTTTTAACATATTTTATAATATATCCATAATATTTTACATTAATAACCTACCTGCAACCAACATATTTAAAAATATCCATAATTTATCAATAATCTCAATATTTAATTTACTTATTATTATTTTTTAATTTCTAATCTTATTTTATTTAATATATTTCAGATTATAAAATCTCAAATAAATATTTTCCAAAAGTAATTAAATTCTAATTAGCAATTAACTTTAGTTGTTTAATTATTTTAAGTTACAATTTTGTATTTTTTACTAAAAGTATTTATTTATTTAAAAACTTAATTTATTAAATTTAATGCCATTTATATTTTTTAAATTTCTTTTTGAGATCAAATAAAACAAACAAACAAGCAAACAAATAAACAAATAAACTAATGAAAATATTAGTTTTGCTTTAAAATCAGATTTTTGTAAACTAAAAACTATAATTTAAAATAAAATTTACATTTTAAGAAATTTGATTTTGCAGAGAGTAAACTTTTTGGGAAGGCAATTTTATATCGAGAAACCACTCAATTATTCTAGTAAAATTGAGTAGAAAGTAGAATGTAAAGAAATGAAAGTAAGAAACAAACAAACAAATAAACAAAAATAATTAATTACAAGTAATGCTTTTGATATAAGGAGTATATATAACATTTGTCCGAAATAATAGAAAAAAGAAATGCAAGTAATACCATTAAATATCTCCGTTAAATTCAAAATATTATACTAAATTAGAAGAATAAAATTTAGAGTATATTTAATAAATCTTTGCTATTCTTTTCAAGCAAGCTTTCTGAGAAACTTAGAAATAATAATGAAGCAAATAACAATCAGAAGTAATGATTCTTCTCTTTATTAGCCATCGTATAGCACTAATAACTGCAGCAATCAGACTTATAATTTTTATGATGATAAAAACACTAATTATACAATATCAAATACTGTAGATCTTGAAGCAAGATCTCTCATGTCTAGCAGAATGAGCAAGAGATATTCAAGATCTTTATTTGAAAAAGGATCATTATCTTTATTTAAAACTAAGTCTAATGAACCTTCGGTAGAAAAAAATTTATCCAAAAAATAAAGCAACAAATCTTTAAATGAGAATTTAGTTAAAAATAAGGTGCAAATTTACGATCAGCTCAAAAGTAACACTCAACTTTATTCAGATTCTTTCTAAATGGAGAGATTGAATTACACTGAATTATTTGCTAAGAGAGTGAATTACTAAGGTATTATTCTTTTTGAACCGAATCCTTATCTTTTGCCTGTTTTCAGGAAGGATAAAAAAAAGCATCAGACAAAGGTTTCTGATGTTTCGCTGCTTTTATTCAATCAATACATGAAAAAGTCAAATTAGCAGAAAGAAAAAATGGCAAAATAGCTACAAAAGTAGTTAGCAAAAGAAGTTGAAAGCCAAAATTCTGAATTAAATTACATGAAGAAAAGTGAATTTAAAAATAATAATTTTTTTAACAAGAATTTAAAGAGAAAGCTTGTAAAAAACAAAGCCAAACAAAATGTAGAATAATTAACTTTATCTCCTTCTTGCAATCAAGTGAAAAAAGCTCGATCATTTTCAGAGGACTAAAATCAATTTAAATTTTCGTAAACTTAGAACACCTTTTTCTGCAAAGAAAAAGGCAACAATAATAAATCTAATAATATAAGCTCAGAAATGTAATAAAAAAATAAGAATCATTAAAGCAATTAAACTGTTGGATATGATCCTTACGGCGCAGATTAGTAAACATTACCCACCTAATCTAGGAGATAAAGCTATATAAAATCAAATAGGCAACTCAGTTATGATGAAAAACTGTAAGAAAAAGAAACTGAAGCTTCAGAAAACAATACAGGCTCTAAAAGATAAATACTTTCAAATATTTACAAAGATCGTATTTAAAATTTATCTAAAATTTTAACTGAGTAAAAGTAAAGCTAACTTGTAAGACCTTAAACAGCTTAGGTTAGTCGAAGAGTCTATTTGTAGTAGCCGAACTATAATAGTATCTAACATAAAACAATACATGATCAAGCTTTTTATTGATTATTATCTTTAAAATAATATTACACAAAAATAATGAAAAAATAAATAAATGAATATATGATTGTTGAAAACTTCAAAAAATAAAAAATGGAAACAAATACTTTTTAATGAAAAGAAAACAATTTATTAAATTTTTAAAGTAATTTTTGTTAAAAAATATGACAGATATACAATAAATAAAGGTTTGCTATGAGCTGTATAAAAATCAACTAACAAAAATGAAAATAATTTAATTATTTCACATATATAAATCCCAAAAATTTAGCTTTATCTAAGCTCCTGGATTAGCTTTCTAAAGAGGAGCTGAAATGATTTTATTGTAACTAATAGCATGCATTAGAATTTCTTTTTTCTTTTTTTAAATATTTTATAAAACTTCTCCTTATATCTATGAAAATCTAAATCTACTATTAATAAACAGATCTAAAAAGTGAGGATTATTTTAAAATAAAAGATCGCAACTTAAACCAAGTCCTTTCCTTTTAATTAATAAATAAGAAATTTTTCTAATTGAGTATATTAAGTAATAATTTGCTATAAATAATTACCAAAACCACTCTATTGAACCTTCATTTAAGTAAATATTAATATCTCTCCTATTAATAAATAAATAAATAAATAAATTTAATAACCATATAAATATACTTTAATAATATTAAATAAATCAAAAATGATTTATAGATAATTAACTAAGAAGTAAGTATGTATGTATTTGTATCAATTTTATTTTATATTAAATTAACATATGTCAATTTTATTAAAAAATAGAGTAATTAATTAATTCATCAGCTTAAAAATTTTAATTTTATTCTTTATTAAAGGCAGCATGATTCATTCAAAAGTTTAAAAAGAATTAATCTTTTTTTTATTTATAAAATTGTAAACAGCTTATAAAACTTGATTGAGTACTTACAAAGAAAACAACAAACAGGATTTACTTAGTACTTTACTAAATGTTATAAAATTGAGCTATAAATAATTGATACATTATCACATATTAAAGAAATAAATATTTTATTGAAATGATTGATGAGAATAATTTTTATTAAAAAAACTTACATTTAAAAATAACCATTTTGTAGATTATTTAGATTGCATTTTTCTATAAATTTAATTAACAATTAAATAGCTCCTTCTCTTAAATTTAAATCCTCCTAACTAAGCTTTTGATGCTAAGTAATGTTTTTACTTTTATATTAAGTTAAAAAAATATAAATAAATTGATTAAAAAAACTATAAAATTATTTTTCAATAGTAATTTTGAACACAAAATTTTAATCTCTAATATGAATTAATGAATGAGCAAGAAAGATAATTAATTTCAGTTTTTAATTTAACAGTTTATAGTTTCAAATATATAATAAGCATTTTTCAAATATTTATTAGATCCAAATTGTATTAAAAATTAAATTAATTTAAATATAAAAACTGAAATAATTAACTAAGCTAACTCATCAAAAATTATATAACTATATTTTAATTTCTGAAAAAAGTTTTTTTTTGTTGAAAAAACTCAATCAATTTCTCTTCTAAATAAATTGAATTCATTAGTTTTCATATTAAATCTGATGAAAATGTTTATATAGTACATGTATAATATATATATTTAATTCATAATCAAACAAAAATAAATAAATAAATAAATAAATAAAGTGAAAAGTTTAAAAGATTTATTTATATATTCTTAAAATCTGATAACAAAATTAATAGGTTTAACAATAAGATTGAGTTTTCAAAAGGTTCTATTTAACTAAAAATAAATAAAAAATCTAAATGAATTTCATTCATTTTATATGGATATATTCATTTAATTGATTTTTAATTTAGAAATTTTAATTTGAAAAAATCAAAATAAGTATATAAAAATTGATAAGTTATTGATTGTATCAATTTGCAGCTTATTAATTCACTTTGTTGCATCAAATTAAAAAAAATGAGCTTTGATTATATTATAAATAAATACTATTTTAAAATTGCTTTTATTTATTAAATCTAAAAAAATAAATATTTTCTTAAGTTAGTTTACTTTTGATTGTATAATGGGTAGATTTCAAACTTAAAATGAAAGAGATTAGGATTAATAAATTTTAATGACTCCATTATTTAAAGTGCTTCTTCAAAAGAAATATCATTAACCCTTTTAATAAAAAAATAATTTAAAAAATAGATTATTATGAGATTAACTAAATTTATACTAAAATTAAAGCTGAAGAGATAAAACTTGATCAGGAATTTATTTCAAGCATTCTGCAAGTACTTATTTATTAGAAGCTTTTCTTATTGTATTATTGCTATTAAAATAATAAATAGTTAATGAATAAACAATTTCATTTATTTTTAATATTAAAATACTTAAAAAACAAGTTTAATTCCTATAAGTTATACAATTCTCCAAAATGCTCTCTCAAATTAGAACAAAATTTCATTAATAGGTCTTCATTTATCTGGCAATCTCTTTTATAAAACTATTTTTTTTTATCTTACAATTAGGTTTAAAATTTTTTATTACATAGCTATAAACTATAAAAGGTTTATATTTTTTGGTAGAAATTGTAGTGATTCTAGCAAGTTTTTAGAAAGACTTTAGTCGCTGCAATTAACTTTACTTAATTCATAGAAATGTTTAAAAAATAATAAATTGATTTTATTTATATTTTACGTTAAATTCAAATATAAATTTGAAAGTGTTTTTGGCAGATTTTTTATAAGCTATTACAAATTCTAAGAGAGCTTGATTTCTACTTTTGTAAACTAACAACTTGAAATAATAAAATAAAATTAAGTAGGATTTTATTTTTATAAATTTTAACCTCAAATCTAATCTCATAGTTTATATCCCTTTTGGAAGATATTTTATTTGCTCACATAAGTATTTAAACTGCTGG
Organism: Tetrahymena thermophila SB210; assembly: GCF_000189635.1. Classification (NCBI taxonomy): domain Eukaryota; phylum Ciliophora; class Oligohymenophorea; order Hymenostomatida; family Tetrahymenidae; genus Tetrahymena; species Tetrahymena thermophila. The sequence goes on from NW_002476343.1 coordinate 46,787, forward strand.
CTTTGCTAATTTATGTTTCTATAATTTTTCAGTAAATGAATAAATAAATCAATCAATATATCATTCATTATCTTCAACTTAATTAGCTAAAAATTTACTCGAGATAAAGGAATAATGTCTTCAAACTTGTTGGAATGATTCCAAACTTTTTTGCATTTAATCTTAAATTTTCTTCCTCTTCTCTTTTGTTAATAAATATTCACATAAGCTAGTTAAAATAATATAAAAATTCTGACCTAAAGTAAATGGTTATTTTATCTAAAATTAAATATTTTGAAATGTCATCTGACAAAGGTTTGTAGGCATTAATAATTAACTATTATCTATTAAAAGGCGGTTATAGCTAGTCATTTAGCTTTTATATATTTAATTAATTATCATTCTATAATTAATTCTTTTCATCTATTTTCTATTACTTTCCTTCATTTTTACTCTAATCTTAACCCATTTTGTTTATATTATTAATATATTTTTTAAATATAACAAGAATTTTTTACTAATCGAAAATCAAATAAAAACTTTTTAATTAAATCTGAGGCAACATATTTTAATTTTCAATCTTACTTATTAAAGTAAACACAACAACAAAATTAAAAGATTTTTTATTGTTTTTACTTTTGATATTTTAAATTAAATTTTTATAGTTGGTTAAATATTTGCTAAAATATTTTTCAATTTTCAATATTTTATTTTTATTCATGATTATTTTTATCAAATTAAGATTTTATAAAAACTAAATCTTAATTTAAATTATTTCAGTATTACTTTTTAGAAGCAGTTTACTGCTTGAGAAAAATTATTCTCTATGAATTAAAAACCACAAAATATAATTTAAGTTATTGTTTATGTTTTGATGAACAAATTTAATTGAAAAAAGCCATTTATTATTTTAAAGAAGAGGATGATATCTAATTAAGAAAGTAATAAAAATAGGATATTTATCAATCAATATTCTTAGATAGATATATTATTTATTGTAAACAATATTATTTATCAATTATTTGATCTAGTAAATTTTTTAAGACTATTTTAATCCAACACCACTCACACATTTTTTTTACATAATTATAAATTATAATCATGATTTTTTACTTTACTGCAAGTCTTATTAATAGATATTTTTTAACACAGATATTTTTCAAAAATTATTAAAATGAATATTTAAAATGAAGATTAATAAATTAATATTTATCATCATTCAATAAAAGATAATTTATTACAATTATATATTATTTATTTACTTTATTTATATGTTGATCTTGATAAAAAAAAACTAGCTAATTTCTCTTTTCTTTCGACTTTGATATTTTTTTTTTTTAGTTGATAAAAATATCCACTCATTATTTAATTAGCGAACCAAAATCTCTATTTATTTATTTCATTATAAACTGTAAAATTTAGAAATCCTAAGGCGTTAAATTTTTTGTTACTTCAAAGAAGATAGAATTCCTTTCAAATTAATTTGATAGCAAATAGATTAAAAAATAAAATATTTATTGAGTTGAGTTATTTATGTCTTAAATAATAGCGTTAATTTAAGTAGATTTTTAAATGTTTCAAAAAATTATAAACTTTTACTTACATTTTTAATTTTTAATAGAATGAATGTATATCATTTATTTATCTATCTTTTAATTCAAATTTACTGCTTTACTTTAAGGTAAATTAATTACTATTTTTCCTTAGGTAATCAAAAAATATATCATAGATCCTCAAATTTAGAAATGTAAGTGAGAAGTCTATTTTAGTTATGGTTGATAGAGAATTTTATACTCAAATTATGAATAAAAATAATTGAAAAATATTTAAATGGATATGAATGATTTAAAAACACAATAAGACTAAAAATAAAAAAGAGCTTTAGTCATTTGCCAGAATAGATAAACAAATTTCAAAATATGAGAAACAAAACTTTTGGTAAAGCATCAAAGATATTTATTTATTTATGAATAAAAATGGATAAATACGATAAACGTTTTGTATAAATTACAAAGAAAATAAAGTGAATAAAATAAATAAAAATAATAAATGAATGAATGAGTGATAATTCTAAAATACTTAATATTATATAGTTTTTTGTAGTTTATAGTATAGTATAGTAGTAGTAAAATAAGTAAAATTATTGATCTATCCTCTCGAGTCTAATTAATTAAACTCTATTGATAAAATCAATCAAGCAATAAATATTATTTCTCTTGATTGGTAGATCATTTTAATATCAAATTTTCTTCTCAATCAGCCAACTTTTTCTTATATTGAGATAAGTTTTTAGTTCAATTAAATACTTTGATGCAATTCTAAGAAAGAGTTAGTATTGTTTTATCATCGTATGAATAAATACAACCTATTAATTCTGGGCGCTCATCCCCATCTTGGTTTTACTATTTAGTATGTATTGTTCTAACTATTTCACCAGTAACAGTGTCAAAAATATGGAATTTATTTAAACATCCTAAAGCTAAAGCATGGCAGTTCAATTTGGCTACAGAAAATAGAGAATCATTTTAAAGCATTACGGTTCGAATGCATTTGTAAGTATTTAAATTCCAGAAGGAAATACATCGAGATCCACGAAAGCTAGTCAACATTTAGTTGTTATTGATTTTAGTAAATATCAAATTATCGCAGTTTAAGTTTCTATCTTTTTGATAGGGTTCCAAATCTAACTTTTTAATAAATTTCTTTTTCGCCAAATCATAGATAAATAGAAAGTTATCATTTGCTCCAATACATACTCTGTTTTTGCTTATTTCGATTATATCTTGAATTGCAAGTAAATTCAATTTAATTGTATTTGTAACCTTGCGGGAATCTCTATCCCAAATATGAATTACATATTAACTAAAATAGGCTACCTTTGAAGAGTTAAGTGCTCTAATTTAATTAACTTGTTCCGTTTTTTGAGAGCAAAGAGTAGCTCCTGTTAGCTTGCAGACTATTCTAAGCTCATTTCCTTCAAAAATACACATTTCTTTAGAATTTAATTCTTCAACCATCATTTGCATGTTATGCAATTTAGGAAGGGAATGTATAATCTACAGTTAATTGTTTTGCAAGTTATAATAATATAAATGGCGTGAGCATTAGTAAGCAACAAATCCTTTTCCAACTAGAAACATCTTTTGCATGTAATACGAAGGTTGCAAGCATTTCCCTTCAAATATAAAGTTGTTTGTTTGCTATCCTTAAAATAGATTTAAGTTAAGCTTGTACCTCTAACCTTCTGCCTATATATTTTGCATACTACTTATTTGATTACCCTCTGACTCAATAGCCATTTAATTATTATTGCTAAGCAGCTACAATTTAGTTGAAGAAGACACAACGCAATTTGTTTACATGCAACATGAATGAGAAGAACCTATTTCTGATGGAAATTATAAAGATTGATATCTTGAAGGATTAAAGTAGTTTTCCTTAGTAAAATTTAAAGACAGTGAAATTTCTTTTTTGAAAACAGGCAAAATAATATAAGAAAAATTTTAAATCTGATTGCTATTTTTCAAGCCCAAGTACAAATCTCTTGCGTAATGGAAAAGCAAACGAGTCTTAAAAATACGCTAAGAGCTTTGTTTTGATATTTTAAGCTTTTTGGAGAGTTTATTAAAGATTAAGTGTCTTTTTTTATGGAACTCTCTTACTCTGTCAAAAAGATATTATCTTGTTTTTTTAGGCACGCTACTATTAGCAAGTTCATTCTGCAAAAAAGCTGCAACCTCTTAAATGTCTCTAGGCAATCCTTCCTCATTTTCCAATTCTTGTATCCTAAAAGAATTAAAATAATAAATATTTTAATATAATTCTTATAATATTTTAATATATTGAAGTAGTTTAATCTATTCATTTTATAAAGTACCTCAAATCAGATAATCCCTTTTTTAAGTATTCCAAAAAGAGTTCTAGCGAGACAGTTTAATGCTATAAATGACCATTCTTGCAACACTTTTCACATAGCTCAACCTCAAATTTTCTACCTGTGTAGCATTCCTTGTCGAGACATATTTTATTTTTAAACTGAGAATGGTGTTTGCGACATTTATATTATGTATCAACCATAATATAATGAATTTGTATTTAATTGTGTTTTGTTATTTTGAATATATTTTCTTTAATTTCTATATATTTTTTTGCTTTTGTCTGAATTTTAATATAATAAGTAGATTCATTGCTAATAAATGAAAGTGTTTGCTAAATTGCATTATAAGCAATCGTCATAATCAATTCTAACAAAATCTATTTATTAATAACGAAAGTACTCACAGTATAAATAATTGATCATGATTATAATATCATTATTTAAGAATTTTTGATTCAAATCATTTAACTTTAATAATGCATAAGTCAATATCAAATATTTTTCAAGAATGATCTCATTTTTCCTTCCTTTTTTTTTCTAAATTCATTTAGAATTAATAGAAAAAAGTTAATGCATTTAAATGATTTATAAATTGAATCTTTTTTCAAAATTAAATACTTTCAAAGCCAAATTTTAATCTCAGCATGCATTAACTTTGCATTTAAATTTCGATTAGAAATATACAAAGAAAAAGTCGATAGATTACTGACCGATTAAAAGTTTTCTTATCCAGAATTTTATTTTTGATCGGTCAATCTAATATAATTCACATTTTCTTTTTTTACTTTAAAGATTCAAATTTTTAGTTTTAGCTTACTTATATATAACTAAATTAATAATTAATATATTATATTTGGTCTTTTATTTTGTTGATTTATTTATTTACTGCTTTATACTATCTAAATATTATATTTAAATATAAATTAAATGCGAGATTTATTAAAATTAGATTAATATGTAAAATATAAATTTTAAACAAAATATTGCATACAAAAGAAAAAACTACTTTAGAATAAATAAATAAATATTTCTTTTAATGTTCTATAAAATATAATAACTCAAATCACTAAGCATTTACGCAATATTGTAATTTAGTCAAATTTTAATATTCTTCTACAGAATATTATTCTCTTTTTGTTAGCTGAGAGAATGTTCTATTATAAATTAAATCAAACAAGTAACTCATTATTATAAGTTAATAAATTTAAAAAAAGAACAAATCGAGAAAATTTTGTTTATTTGATTAAAATTATTAAATATTAATTTAGTCTTGCATATTTTAAATATTCAAAACATTTTGATGTAAAAGAATTCCAAATAATCATGTTTTTTATTAGATCTAATATGAATTAGTTGAATCAAAAATTATAAAAATACTTCATCAAATAAATAGCGTGATGTGCATTTCAACATATATATTAATGATAAATGCTTTTAAGGTTATTACATCATAAATAAATCATATTTTTTAAAATAAAAAAACAATTTATTTAATAAACTACTGTAAAATTTGTTATATTTTAGTGCTAAAAAATCAGAAAGGGTGAGTATAATTTTAATAAAATCCCTAGCCTCACTCTCTTTTGTTTGTTTGTTTATCTAAAACGAGAGCAGGAGGTTTTATGGTATTGTATTATCAACTATCTACCTTATTGTTGATAAGCATGAAGTTTTTTATTTAAATATAGTGCTATTACTAAGTCTTAAAAAAATTTAAATAGAAACAAATATTTCAAGAGTATTTTAATAAAATAGATTCTTCATTTCCTCAAAAGAAAAATTATTATTTTAAGTTTTAAAAACTATATACATGTAGCTTCTAATTTAAGTTAAGTCTTGCCTGCCTTGTGATTTTGATGTAAAATAAATAAATTTAAAATTCAAGCAATTAAATCTAGATAAAATAATTATTATCTTAAATGACTTATAAGTAGTCTAAAAAGTAATTAGCGTATCATTTTTAAAATTAATTTTACTAATTTATTAATTGCTATAGAAAAAAATAAATAAATTATTAAAATTTTTAAATTTAAAATCTACAAAATAAATATAAAATATAAGTTAGTTGTATTACTTTTTTGATTTTTTAACATCATTGCTATTATTTTTATTAAAAATTAAAATAGCTTCTGAATTTTTTTGGCTTTTAATATGTTTTGAACTATTTTATTTTTTTCTTAAAAGTGTATTTCATTTTTATAATAGCATATGCACAATTCTATAATTTTATGCTTGTAAATGTCTTAATGTGTTAATCAATCAATTGATATTTTGTTATTCATTAGATTATTTAATTGAAATTGTTTTAGGAAATAAATATTATTTGATAAATTAAATCAACCAATCAATTTATTTTTTAAATTGGAACAAAAATATAAACAATTTATTATTATTATTAACAAAATATCTTTAAAAAATAAAAAGAATAAATATTAAAAATATGATAATAAAATAAGATATAATCAGATATTTAAGAATTTATAAACTAAATTTTAAAAATAAAAAAATAGTTGGTCATTTAAAATAAAATTATTGAAATAATATTTAGACTAATAAATTTTCAATGCTTATTTGTCATAGATGAATTCGTTTCTTAGTAATTTTTGTCTTAAAATGTATCTTAAAAGGCTATAAAAAGTATATTTTATATTAAATAGGACGGACAAACTTTTTATTTGATGTATGTATATTTGCGAAAAGACTTCATTTATATGTTTAAATTTTGAAAACTAATTTATTGAATAATATCATTCTTTCTTTATAAAAAATAATCTACAATTTATATTTACTTTTTAAAGAAAATGATGGTCAGTCTAAAAGTAATTTTTTGTTACTTATAAAATGAGACTTTCATATATATTGAAAGATTAAATATAAATAAACATAACTTGAAAATTTATCATTTATTAAAAAATTAATTCTTGCTTGAAAAGCAAATTGGATTTTTATTCTAACCAGTAAATTTTTAGTATGGAATTACTTTTATTTTCAAAAAAGGAAATTAATTAAAAGCAATAAAAATTTGATTAAATTATACAACTCTGATTTATACTTACTGGAATAAATTTATTAGCACACTATTATAGAATAATAATGATTATTTTTCAAAAAAAATATAAATAGACTTTAAATTAGGAACAAATAAATCTAGCATACAAAAAATTGAGAAGAGATTTATTTAATAAATTATGCAAAACAAATATTCTTAGATATATATATAATTTTTATCAAAAGGAAGCAGATTTACTTACTTATTTACTTTGTTACTTACCTATTTTTGCATTTTAAATGTATATATAGAATATTAATATAAGATCAAATTCAATATCAAAAAATTAAATATTTAAACAATCAATAAAACATTTTTGCTTACTTAGTTACATTTACTAATTTTATAGAACAGATTCAATTTTAATTTAAACCCACTTGAATTAGTGTATCTATTAAAATCACATGAATTCAATATTATGAAATCACTGATGTCATAAATTAATTTGGAATAAAAATGTTTTTACTTTCAATTATACAATTAAATTTATTTAAATAATAAATATTATTGCTAACTAACTAACTAACATCTTAACATTTACCATAATTATTCTAAATGTAACCCACCTCCCTAATTTCAAGAAAATTATGTTTTATCATGTCTATTACATTCATTAATGGTTAATTTTAAGGGATAATTTATGATAAAATGAAAGAATAAGAATTTACAATAAGATTACCTTTTTTAAACAAATTTAAATAAAATAGCAATTACCTTTCTAAATTTCTTAAAAAGAATTTTAAAAATCTTTTGAAAAATTATTGATTGAGTAATAAAAAAAATGAAGTATAATTATTAGATTTCTAAATTGCTAATATATTTATTTAAATAACTAACTAACTAGTTAATTATTTAGTACATATTTTATAGTATTAGCATATAAAAGCAAAAGACAATTTTAATCAATATCATAAATTAATAGATAAAAAAAATAATAAAAAATAAAACTCTCTCTATTTTGATTATTCTATTTAAGATGAAATAAACTTTGAAATTAGTATTAGTACTTCTTGGATTTTATCCTAAATTTTTAATATGCTTAATTTGCGACCCGAAATGCATATCTTGTGATTTTTTAGCGAACTGTAGTTCATGTTAAATAGGCTATACTCTAGATCCTGTTTCATAAAATTGCATATCACAATGCAATAATGGAATGTACTATTTCGAGCCTTCTTAATAATGCTTACCTAGCTGTCCTTAAGGCTTTTTTGAAAATTAATAAACTAACGCTTGTGCATCTGTAAATTAATGTGATCAACTTACTTATTAAAGTGGTAATAAAGGATTTTAATTTCATATAAGTTCATAAGTTTACTAGAATCTATTGATTGTTAGTGGCAAGTAAAGCTAAGGAGCTAATGCGGAAAGCTATTTAAATGTATATACACTCAAAAACGATCAATATGGATTCTATACATATGGAACACTTGATGGACATAATTCTTCTATTATATCTTTAACTATGCTTGATGGATAATACAATTAAGTTCTCATTACTGTAAGTAAAAAAATGATTATAGCGTGGGATATGCAATATGGAGTGTTTAAATCTAGATTAAATTTCACAAGCTAATAATTTGTAGATGCAAATTCATTCTATCTAGACAGTAGCATGTTGGTCCTTAATTATATTGATAGTAACCAATTTGTAGTATTTTTTCATAAAAACTGGGTTTAATCATTATTTTCTCCTAACTAAATTACTTCTACTTATTTCTCTACTTTCTTTACTAAATTCTAAAGAGTGCATACATTTCCTATTGTTGGGTTTAAATTGCTTCTTACTAATTATTTAATTAGTTTTGATAATAATAAAATAGTACAGTGGAGCATCACAAATAGTTAGGATTATAAAATTTATTCAAATTTTAATTTCACAATAAATAAAATTTTCACTTTCCCTTATTATCAAGATTATCAAAACACTAGTCTTGTTGCTGTGACGTATTAAGATAATGCTATGATTAGCTTTATAATTAGTCGAAATGATTCTTAAATTGTGTCATTTAATACTAATCATTAATAACCTATCTTCAACATTTTATTTGACTAAAATATTTAAGCGCAATATTTAATACAATAAAATATTTTTCAATTTATTTCATCTAGCTAGACGGAACTTAAGATATTTTAATTTAATATGAATACTAATGAATATCTGCCTATTTCAAATTTTTAGTCATAATATTTCCTAATAAAATAATTAGGAAATCAAACTTTTATTTTGAATTCAAGCGGATTAAACTTGATATCTATAATGCAATAATAAGAGCCAACCCAGTCATAATAAACAGTTTAAAGCTAAAATGTATAATTACTTAACATTTTGCCATCTACTTTTACTTCTAGCAATTAAATTGCGGACATTGAACTGGCGAATATAGATAATAATTAAGTTATTGTAGTGGTTGGAAGAGAATTAAGATTTTTTTCATCTTAGATTTAACAATCAAAGACGACGTTCATGCAAAAAAATGTACTAAGCAAAAGCTCAGGTTCTTATTAAAGACATAATGGATAAATAAACGGAGTTGTTTTCGATTAAAGTTAAAACCTTTTTATTACTTATAGCTCGGATGGTGCCTTTGCAGTGTGGGATATAATACAAAATAATATGCTGAACTAAAAACCACTTTATTTTTAATTACCTCCTTGGTGTTAATAATAAGATTTTTGTTAAACTCCCTTAAATAAAGCCTAAGTAATTATGAATGGAGTTATTCTATCATTGTACAGTAATAACATATTTATAACTTGGAATATCAGCAGATATTCAGTATCTCTAAGACAAACATATTAACTCCCAAGTTAATAACTCTAAATAATAAATTATGGTTTTTTCAATCAATATCTATTTATGAGTAACAACAAGGAGTTATTAATTTATAATTTTAGTTAAAGTGAAACTTAAATAGTGAATAGCTAATATTAAGTTTTTACTGGAAATATAACACAAATTTAATTGGCATAATTTAACAACACGTTTTACTTGCTAGAGACTCTTCAATTATAATTATCTAATGGTACTTAATCATTTTTAAGAGCTTCATACCTTTCAAATTTTACTCTTTTCAAGAATGTAACAATTTAATAATAATGCTTGGAATTAGAATATTTCTAGTAGACCTAAAGAATTATAGTTAATTATTATGCTTAAAATCTTACTGTTATTTCTTTCCCTCTCTTGAATTCTACAAATATTTAATCTTATGATACTCAGATAGTCACATAAGTATATTCACCAAGTTAAGACTCTTTCCTCTTTATAACTTCATCTACATTAATGATTTAGTACCTTCGAAATGGTACTTCTTACTCATTAAATTACCCTGATAATGTTCCTCTACCAAGGACTAACTTTGGACTTATCTACAAACAGCAAATTTTAACAACTTCTATTGGTTATTCATATTTTTAGAATACTGGTTTTTCTCAAATGGGAAATTTTGTAATTTATTATTATTATTTTATTTATTTATTTAGAATAATTAATTTAAATATTAAAAAGATTATCAATCTGGTATATAATAATTACAGAACATGCTCACTTTTTTCCTTTAAAGACGAAATATCAAGCATAAGCATAATTAATAGTTCTATTGCTTTTGTGGGTTTTAAAAATGGAAATATTCAAATTGCTTAATACTCATGTGATAATTAAATGTATGGAATAAGTACTGTTAGTACTTAAAATATTATTTATAATCAATACCTAAAAAAGAATTACTATTTTGCTTTATCAAAAGTAAATATTATATTTATTTATTTCTTTATTTGCTTATTTAACTTATTAATATATAAATAAATATATTTTCTATTAGATAATAATTGCTGATTTGTACAATAAGACAAGCATAACGCTTCCTTACGGACACCCTAAAACTACATCAGTTAAAGTTATACAAGACGATATTAATGGAAACATGATTACTTATTCATTAGAGAGCACATAAAATTTATATAAATTCGATTAGAAAAATTAAGTTGCAACGTAATTTTTGAATGGCCATAATGCTACTGTAGATTATGCTTTTTTAGATGTGAATAGAGGTGTTTTAATAACTCATTCAGCTGATTTAAAGGATTTATAAGTTATTGTTTGGTCGTATATATTTACTACTCAGTTAAATGTGTTTTTAGATATAAAATAATTTAATCAACTTACTCCGATTGTTAGCATTTCTGCTGCTCTAATAGATATGGATAGATAATAAGTGATGATACTTACAACTTAAGGAACTTTATTTAGTTTTAATTATATTAACTATAAAGTTACTACTTAATTTTTAATCTAAAATGCTATCACATTTTACTTAGATTCTATTTACTATAAATTCTATTTACTATGCAATATAAATAGAATTTAAGTAAGGAACTATTTGACCCTTAATCTTGAAAATGAAATTGTAGCAAACTCACCAATTCAGATATAAACAATTACTCCTAGAAAAAATTGGATAGTTATAGTTTCTTAGACATATTTAACAATAGTAAATAGAAGCAAATAATAATACTAATCTGGTATCTTTTGTGGTAACTATTGTGGAAACTACGTGGTTTCTGATAAACTTAACTAACTATTTTCCTATGCAAGCAATAACTCAAACGGCTTAGACGTTTTTAATATCATAAATGGATAGTATCTTTATTCTATAAATGGCTATGAAGATTTAAATATAGGCACAATCAGATTAGTTTTAATTGATGATGTTAACTATCTACTTTTTATAGGAAAGCTAAGTTTCTTTACGACTGCTATCTTTAACTATCTCACATAACAATACGTTGGTTTTTCATTTGAATCCATATTCCTATTTTATGGCTTAATAAATAATTAATTTAATATGGTGACTGTTGTTGCTAGTAATGCATACAAGTAAATTTTTTATTATTATTATTTTTTGTTAATTTTAAAACTCAAAATAGATCTAACTATTACCTAAATAATTTTTATAATATCAATATGGTATGATTAACATCAACTTTTTTTTAGAAATTAATTTTGCATTGTTGCTCAAAATAATAATTTTTTTACTTATTTCTCTCTTTCCCATTCTTCCCCCTCCTTAAATTAAAATAGTTTTTATTTTTTTTTAATTTGTCTACAGATTGCATTTTAAAAAATAGTTTCGTTTTTTTTTATTTTTTGTTTTGCACTACTGATTGAGGAAGGTGTAAAATGCTGTTGAATCTAAATTTTTTAATTTTTTTGAGTATTTAGCTTACTTTGATTGCAATATTCCTAGCCAATTCATTTAATTTTTGCAACTTTATTTCTATTGTTTAAAAATATAATATTTTCATCTAAATTTAAAATTTATCTTAGTTTTAATAATTTTATTTTAAATAGCATGAGAAGTCTTCAGGAATAAGTTGTTAGTGCATTTAAATTTTAAGATAATTACAAAGTAAAGTCAATTGATTACTACACTAGCAGTCAAGGAGACATATACTTTTTAGATGGCAATCAATAAGTTAAAAGATACAGTTAGCAAGATTAATAAATAAAAATTATTAGTTAACTTTAAAATTATAGATAGATATAATACTTTAATGGATTTGTTTATGTTCTTAATTAATAACAATTAGTAAAATATACTGACAAATTTGAATAGATACCTTAAAATTCTACTTTAAATATGTTTGGAAACCAAATACTTGGTGTATAAAATAATTAGATATTTATCTACACTTTCAATCAAACGATTGTATAAGTAGACTGTTAATAATTAATAATAGTAAACTAAATTAATCTAACTTCTTCTCTAATCTAATATTCCTTCGTATAATCTCTTAATGACTTGATAATAATTTCTCAGGATGGTAGCTTAATAAGATATAATTATATTAGTTATACTACTCTATTATAAATATCTGCTGGTTATTATTATTTTTATTGTAACCTCGATTTAAATTTGATTTTTATTGCTTCATCAGCAAGACAACAAATAGAAGTCTATTACTATTCGAGCTTATTTACTAATTTTACTAACTTTTAGCTCAGAAATTTAACTTATTCAAATACAACAATCATTAGATAGATGTTTATTGATTAGTAGTTCAGTAATTTATTTATTGCATAATAAAATGATAGGATAATAGACATCTATTCCTTTTAATTTACAAAATAACCACCCAGCATTAATTTCACTAAGGCAAACTACATACCATACATAAATGCAGCTAAATATATAAAGGTAAATTTTGTTGATAAGTACATTTAAGTTTAAATCCCTTGGTCTATTTCTTACTATGACAGATAATCATTTAATTTCTAATGGCAAGTTTAAGATCCAATTTTCATTTAATCAATAAATTAATACATAAGTGATCCCTCATATCCAGAGCTAGTATTCATCACTTAAAATACTCTTTTCACTATAGTGTATTAAAATATATCAACCTAAACATTTAATCTTTTAGTTAACTACACACTAGACTATCCAATCATATACAAATTAAACATAAACAAAAATTTTGATTTATACTCAGTCTAGACCCTATTACTCGTCAGTGGAGACATCGTTAATTACTAGATTAGCATTCCAATAGTTAATGGTATTCCTTAATAAAGCTATTTCAATAATTGTTTTGTTTAAATAAGTAACCCTTCAGCATAATTTTAAGTTTAGAATTAATTGTCCAATCTATAAAGCTATTTTTCCTCATTTAATTACCAATCTTAAGGAATAAACATACTGGTAAAATTATTTTCCTTTTTTTATAAAATTTATATAAATGATTTAATTTTATAGATTAATGGCTCAAATTTCATATATTATTCTGATCAAATGAAAAGCTTAAATGCCTTCACTTAGTATTAAGGAAATTAACTTACTGATAGCTTAGATGTTGACAATAATTTATTCAGAAATAACTAAAATTATGAATTTGATTTATCAAATTATAACTTAGTTTTGCTAAACAAACCAGTTAGAGCATAATTTAGCCAATATACAAATGTTTTGTAGTTGACAAATATTTCTTTTTCTTAGTCTGATTAAACTCAGACAGTGAATACTACAATAATCATTTCGAATATGTCTAATATAGTGTTTAGAAATATAACTTTGAAATAAATTAGACTATAAGGATAGGTAAGCTTATTTAGTTTTTATAACTGCTCAAATGTCACAATTGAGAATATTCAAATCGAAAATGTCGAAATATTTGATTTAATTTCAATATTTAAATTTTAAGATATTTCAAATATTTAAATCAGCAATTTATCTCTAAAATAGATAAGCTATTAAGCTTCTACTACTACTAATAATAATAGAGTTTTAATTGAAACTAATTAGCTGAAATAGTATTTATTTCAATTCTATTAAATTCAAATATTAAATATTTAGTAACTTTAAATAGAAAAAATTAATGGAAATGAAAACCAAATAATTTTTGATATTTAATAAAGCAAATAAAATAATTTCAGTAATGTTTATATAAGTCAAATCTTAAATACACAAATAATTTGTTACGTTAACTTTTTTTAAGAAAGTCTTCAAACAAAATTTTTATATGATGACATTTTGATTCTAGCAAATTTTAATATTTTAAATTGCCAAAATTTTATTTCTAGTGTAATATACTTTAAAGGAACTTAGCTTTAAGTTACATAATCTCAATTTAATTATATTAATTGCTAAAGTTGCACTGGATCAAGCATTAACATATATCAAACTGAAATAATTACAATATAGAATAGCTAATTTTAAAATAACTTTGGGCAAAATGGCGGTAGTTTAGGAATTATAGAATGTTTAGGTAATTAATCTTAAATAATAAATTCATAATTTATAAGGAATAATGCTTCTAACAGTGGAGGTGCAATCTATTTATCTAAATCCTATATTAAACTATCTAATGATGTTTTTAAAGAAAATTTTGCTCTAATTGGAGGAGCTATTAGATATGTTAACGGCAAACCAAAATATTTTAATAAAAAAGACTTTTAAAGCAGCGGAGTTTAATTTGATTCTAATTCTGCTACTATCCATAGCTAAAACTGGGGCTCATACTTATAATACGTGGTTCCTTAGTAAATAAATATTAAAAAAGATAGATTAATTTAAGAGTAGCTATAAGAAATAGATAGCTCAAATTTAAAATAAAGATAACTTAAAAAAAGATAATATTCATTTAAAAATATATAAAGTGGAGGATTTGTTGATTTGCAATTTTAAATATATGATGAAGAAAATAACCTCCTCAACTATAACATTACTAATTGCGTAAATAAGATTTATCCTTAATAAATATGCGATGAGTTAAGTCTAATTGAACTTACTTTATTTTCAGAAGATAGTAACATTCTTAGAGTTTTAGGATCTTATATGGCTTAATACAAGTCATTTATACAGTCAATTTCAGCTTTTTAAATATTAGGAACATAGATTATGGGAAATCCTTAAAGTTAGTAATTTATCATTTTATAAGCATAAGGTCTAAAGCAGTATGAGGAAATGATAAGCAATGAGGATTTGATTTATTAGTGTAAAATTTATTCTTACATTGAGATAAATAAAATTAATAATTTATTTAATAAAAAAAGTATCTGAAAATATCTACTAAGATAAATATGAGATTAATTTTCGTGATTGTCAAATAGGTGAAATATTTTAACTTTCTCAAGAAATATATTTATGCCATGTGTGTTTATAGGGGACATATTCTCTCTAAACTCCAAATAAAAGTAAATAAATAAATGAATATATTTGAAGTATTTACTCAATAATTTTTAAAATAATATTTTATAGGTGAATAAACTCAATGCAAATCATGTCCTGAAGAAGCCAGCTTTTGCTTTAAAAACTAAATGGAGCTGAAACTAGGTTATTGGAAAAGCAAAAACCTCACAGATCTAATTTATTAATGTGATTTTTATGATAATTGTAATGGAGACTAAATGAAAAATTATTGTATTGAGGGGCATTATGGTCCACTTTGCTAATTTTGTGATGAGAAAGGAGTTATGTGGGGATCATAGTATCAATACAATAACAAGAACGGTTGTGTTAATTGTACAACTATGACTATAGTCTATGCTATATTTAGCGCCTTACTAATTACAACAATACTAGTCTTATTTTTTATTTTCAATATATTTCAATCTATAAAAGCATCTTAAAGAGTTGTTTTAGCTCACTACTTGCGTATTTTTAAGTTTTTAAGCATAAGTAGATCATCTCAAAAAAATGAAGTTAATTTGGCTGTTAAGGCCTTTACTTCATTTTTACAACTATATAAATTAATATCAGACTTTAATATAAAGCTTCCTTCAATAATATCTATCGCTCCTGGTCTATTTGGTAAGCTAACAAATTTATAACAAAAATATTAAATTAAATTAAACAATGTTAATATAGGAGAACCTTCATCCTCTTTAATTTTCAATACCACATGCTAAATAGCATATTTAGCAACAGATAATATGCCTAATTTGTATTGGAAGTCATTGTTTTCTATGCTTTCTCCATTAATGTTTGCCAAATTATTGTTTCTATTTTACTTTATATTGCTACATTAAAAATACAACATAAAACTGAATAAAGTAATTAATTAATTTATTGATACCTTAATTGATTTTTAAGTTTTCATCATTTAATTCTCAAATTAAAAATATTAAAATTTCTACAAAAAAATTAATTTTGGGATTAAAAAAAAAATTCAAAATTATTTTGATTTGAAAATAAAATTTTACCATATTTATAAATATCACTATCAGATAGATAATATTATTTATTATTAATTTATTTTTATAAATAGTCTCAACTAATTTTTAGTTTTATTTTCTTACTCTAGTATACATAGCCTAATATTGTTTAGCATTTGATTTAATAAATTACTTGTAGAGAAATTGATGGAAAGAAGTATATCAGAGCTGATTATACTTACGAATGCTATACTTAATAGCATAAAAACTATATCTTTTTAATGCTTGGACCGGGACTTTTGCTATATAGTATAATATATCCTACTTTCATATTTATTGTGCTATATAGATCAAGAAAATAATTAAGTGACGCCTTAGTTAGATTAAAATATGGATATATCTATTAAGATTATAAAGAAAAATGCTTTTATTGGGAAATACCAAAATATTTGTTGAAGCTGTCTATAATAATAGTTTTAAATTTTTATAATCCTTCTTCGTAAAGTAAAATTACATTTTTAATTAATTTTTTTTAAAAGCTAAAATTTTTTTAAAAGAATATAAATTCTTAGCTATATTTATGGCTATTGTAGCTTACTATGTCTCGTTATGTGTATTTAAACCTTACTAAATAAAAAGGTATTAATAGATAGATTAAAATAGTTCTATTATTTTGATGATTGTTTGCCTACTTAACTACTTTTTAAATACGAGTATTAGTGACTTTGAAGTTTATTTTTATTATACACTTTTATTACTTTGCTAATATGTAAATGGTGGATATTTAGTGTTGCTTATAATCAAATTTTAGTTAATAGCAAATTTCGATTTCATAATAACTAAATTACACTCTAAATTTATTTGTTTATAACAACTTTTAACAAAAATTAAATTTAGTTCAGAAAAGGATATTTAAAAAGCATTAAAAAATTGGATGATATTATATAAAAAATTATAACAAATTAAAGTATAAAAATCACCTAATCTTAATGTTTAAGATCAAATGTAAAATGCTGAAAGATTATAGTTTGATAATAGTAAATATTTATTTAAAAATTTAGCTTAAAAAAATAAATTATTATTTTTAAAAAAGATTCCGTATAAGTTAATAACGATAGGGTTAAGAATAGATTAAGCTCTTTATTAGCAAAAAGAAAATTTAAAATAAATTAAATTTATGGTTAAATTGAAGTTGACACTATTCTAGAAAATGAAAATTAGTTTTAAAATGATTAAGAAAACACAATGGCTGATTAATCGCCTTTATATTGTAATTTTTAAAATTTATTTATTTTTAATGACAATAAATTTTAATAAAAGAAGAAAGAAGATCTAGCCAATCAAGTCCTTTATGCACGAAAAGCAATTATACAAGTCCATTGATTAATATTTACGGAACTATTTAAGTGGATACTCTCCAAGAGGAAATGTAAATTATTTTAGATCAATTATAATAATTAATTCTATTTATCCTAAAAAAGTAATAATTAAAAATTAACTCAAAATGAATGAAGAATCGGAAAATCAATTTAATAAAACTAATATTATTCTATAATCTTTTTTTGTTTACTCATCAAAAGTATTCTTTGTATATATTTTTAAATAAGCAAATAAGCATTTTTAAAAAATATTAATTCGAAGCAAAGCATTGAGCAAAATATTTTACTTATATAGCATTTTAATATTAAGTAAAATTAGAGATTATAAATTTGTTTTAAAATTTTATTTGACATAAATTCAATTCAAATCAGTATTTTTTTAAATATTTATATTTTAAATTTTTAAATTCCCTAATCTAACTAGTATTAGTGTATTGATACATTAAATTAGAACATTATCTAAAATACATATATAAATTTTACTTATTTTTTGCTAAATTTGATTATTTTCTTAAAAGTTATCCTTAATACATTTTCCATTATTTTAATTTTATGAAAAATTAAATTCTTTAAAATAATTATTTAAGATTATTTTTATTTGAAATAATTATTTAAGAATATTTTAATTGTAATAATTTCTTAATAAATGTGATTGATTCATAATTTAATTTTTAGGTCTATCTTATTTTTTTATGAAAAATATAAAGATTTTTTTAGAATTTAGATAATAAATGATTACCATAATTAATATGACTGACAGTATGAAGAGTATAGCTCAATATTAATTTCCCTATTAATTTTATATTATATTCTATTAAAAATATTTTTTAATTTTCTTTCTTATTTTTTAAAAATAATTTTTTTAAATATTTATTTTTTATTTGCATATGATTTTAGTAAAGCAAGCTTTCATTAAATAAATTAATCCTTAACTTTTTGATAAAAATACATTAATTAAATTATTTATTTATTTGATATTGCTTTTAGTTAATTTTAAATGTGTTTTGGTGAGAAAACCTATCCTAATTGTTTTTTTGAGATAGAAATAGATGGAAAATAAGTTGGTATGATCACTTTTAAATTATATGATAAAGTGACACCTAAGACAGCAAGAAATTTCAGAGAGCTTTGCACTGGTTAGAATGGATTTGGTTATAAAGGGATACCATTTCATAGAATATCTAAAAATTTTGTAATTTAAGGAGGAGATATAACTAATAGAGATGGATCTGGAGGCAAATCTATTTACGGGCAGAGTTTTAAGGATGAAAATTTCAAGCTAACCCATAACAAGCCAGGAATTCTTTCCATGGCAAATTATGGGCCAAATACAAATGGTTCATAATTCTTCATTACACTAAATGCTTGTGAAGGATTAGACAAATTGCATGTAGTTTTTGGCGAAGTTGTTTAAGGTATGGACGTTGTTAAAGAAATAGAAAAGGTAGAAACTTATGGAGAAAAGCCAATGGTAAGATGTGTTATAAAAAACTGTGGAGTTGTATAAGAAGATTGAATTTTAATAATCTAATAAAAATACTAATTCTATCAAATTTCTATTTAGTTATCTCAATATAATGTTAAGGATAAGTCAGCATGTAATAAAATAGAAAGAACTCGTTCTAACTTGAATTTGGATTTATTAATTAGTGCATTAACCTGATAAATTAAAATAGATACAGAAAAACTATAAAATAATACTGACAAAATATATATAATATTTATATTGCTTATTCATTTTTAATGTATAAATAATATTAAATATAATTTTCTTTAGTTATTTTAAAATAGTCTTTTTAGTTAGTATTCAAGTTATTATTTATAAAATTAATTTGTTAGTAAATTAAATTTTAGTCTTAAAACATTATTAAGTTAAAATTTTTAGATAATTAAATCTTTTGTTCAATCAATAATGTTCTGAATAAAATTTATTTTAATCGTAAAACCATTAATTAATTACTGTGTAAATTCTCCTTTTTTAAAACTCAATTAAAATAATACCAAAAATTTTTTTGATATTATTCACCAAAAATATAGACAAAATTTGATAAGAGGGACATTTTAATTAATATTGGAGAATCTACAGAATGTTGGTTTTTCTTTTTCTAAATTAAAAAATAAATTGTTTTGTAAAATATTTTTGAATCTTATGTAAAAAATTAAAAAATACTTGAATATGTTTTGATTTCAGGAGAATATGTATCTATCTACTTGAAATGTCAAAAGGAGAACTTAAATTAAGAGTTTGATCTCTATCTGATGTATTTGGTTACTTAAAGTCAAAATATATTTATTTTTATTAATTAATTATTCAATTATTTTATAAAATTTGCACTCCTAATTACATTAATGTAGAACATTTCTAGAAGACATAAATTAATTAATAAATCAATGAATGATCAAAGAATATTTAAGTTTTGATAATAATTTATATTTAAAAATTTCAACAAATTCACTTTTAAAACTATACTGAAATAATGTCAAATTAAAATTAAAGAAATATTGCAAAATTTTT
The DNA here is from genome assembly GCF_000189635.1 of Tetrahymena thermophila SB210. Lineage (NCBI taxonomy): Eukaryota > Ciliophora > Oligohymenophorea > Hymenostomatida > Tetrahymenidae > Tetrahymena > Tetrahymena thermophila. Next base: position 67,241 of record NW_002476343.1, read on the forward strand.
CACTTGTCCTGAAGAAGATGAGGGAGTTGGCGCTAGAGTTATTAGAGTTATTGGTATAATATATTTATTTGTCTTTTTATATAATAATTCAAATAATTTAAATTTTTAGGCAGCGACTTTTGTAGAAGATTGGATCCATTTTTGATGCTTGATTATTTTATGGTTAAACTGCCAGCAGGATTTCCTGATCATCCTCACAGAGGATTCGAAACTGTAACTTATATGTTAGAAGGTACAATGCTTCATGAAGACTTTAAGGGAAATAAGGTATTGCTTTTATTATTTAAATAATATTTGGTTTTAATAGAATTACTTTAAAAAAAAGGGTACACTTGAACCTGGAGATATTTAATGGATGACAGCTGGTAAAGGAATTGTCCACGCTGAGATGCCAGGATCTAAAGATTAAACTTCTTATGGGTTTTAATTGTGGGTAAATTTAGATAAGAGTAATAAAATGTGCGACCCTCAATATTAAGAATTTAAAGCTGAAAAGCTACCTGTAGTTTAGAGAGAAGGTATATGGATAAGATTGATTGCAGGTGAAGCGTTAGGAGTAATTATTTTATTTTATTACAATCATTTTATTAAAACAAATAATTTATTTCAATAGGAAAAAGGACCAATTTTTACAAGAACTCCTGCCTTTTATATGGATGTCAAGCTTGAAAAAAATGTTAAATTTGATTAACATATTCCTAGTTAATTTAGAGGAATGATATTCTTATACGAAGGAAGCGTTGTTGCAGGAGGTAATTTATAAGAAGTTGAAGATAAATAGGCTGCTATTTTTGAACCATAAGAAGAAGCAGAAAATTTACACATCGTTGCTGGTGAAAAAGGTGCTAAATTTATTCTATTTGCTGGTTAACCCCTCAACGAAGAAATTCATAGTTCTGGACCTTTCGTCCTAGAATCATAAGAAAGTTTAAATTAAACTTTCGAAGATTACGAGTAAGAAAAAAATGGATTTGAAGGAGCTGGCGATTGGAAATCTGAAATTTAGTTTTTAGCAGAGTTAAATTAAGATTGAAATAATTTTTAACAAACTTAAAATATATTTATATATAAAAATGTATTAAATTTCTTTAAAAAAACTATCTTATCTCTATAAATCTTTTAATTTTAATAAAACCTTCTTTGTAGACCCTTATATATTTATAAATTCAAAATATTTTGCATTAAATTAATAAATTTCATATCCAATTTTACATTTTTGTGTAGAATTTTGTAAAGTTTTTATTTATTGGTTAAATTTTTAAGTTGATTTTTAAAACAACATTTTAAATAAAGTAAATTTCCTAAATTCAATTGAAATAGTTGGTAAAACTTATTAGATGGATCAATAAATAGTATTCAAATAAAATTCATCTTTTTTTTGAGCGTTTGTTGCTTTTTTTATTTATTTTTGAATTTATTTATATTGTTTTTAGTATTTACTGGCTATGAAAAATAGATAAAAAAATTAATTAATTATTTTTAATTTTTAATGCCAATTAAAAAAATTAAACATTCTAAATTAATAATTTATATGAGTGTTAAAATTATGCATGCAGTAGTTTAAATATGGGTACAAATTCTTTTGTTATAAGATTATATTTATAAGTTATTCTCACATAATAATTTTGGTACCATCTTAAATTAAAAGTTCTAGTTTTTTTGAATGTTGATATTTATTATTTAAAATGATATTTCATTTTTTATTTAAAAAAGAGCTTGCAAATTTATTTATTTGTTTGTTTTTTGTAAAATTGATGATAATAATCATACACTAATAAGTAACAACTATACACTTAATAATTTCAAAGTAATTCAATAGGTTATATATTTATTTTTTTAACATTTTCAGGTTATTTGTTTGTATAAAGAATTTAATAATTTGTATTACTTTTGTAGTTTATTTTGGCAATATTAATTAAGAAATATTTATTAATTAGTAGATAAGTTCAATCATTCAATAAAAAAATGAATGATAACATCTTGATTGCTATACATTATAAAATTAATAAATAAATAGATAAAGGAAATTGATACAATATTAGAAAATGCATGAGAAACGCAATAAATAAATATATAAATAGATTTGATAACATATTAGATAAATAAGTAGGTAGAAGTGCTTTCGTTTTTAAAGATTAGTTTATTGAATATAAATAAATGAAATAGTGGTTTTTCTTATTAGAATTCAATAGAAAGGCTTAATTTGAATGATAAAAGTATATCTACTCTATCTTATATTAAAGTAATCTTAGTGTTAACTATAAGATACATTAAAAATTACATATTGATAGAAGATTTCCAGAATGAATATAAATTAATATAAACTTTTGAAATTTGTCAACAAACAATTAATAATTAATAAATTAAAACAATAAATAATCAAACTATTAAAAATAATCATAACTAATTAACATAAATTTACTTAGCATAACAATAAATTCAGAAATGGCTTCTAAGGCTTTAAGAAGAATATCAAAAGTTTTTTCTCCTCCTCAACAAAATGAAGGAGTTGGTGCAAGAGTTCATAGAATCATAGGTATGAATAATATTTAAGTGAAAATGTTGTTTTATACAATTTGTATAAATTTAGGTAACTAACAATGTAGAAGATTGGACCCTTTCTTGATGCTTGATTACTTCTAGGTGAAATTACCTGCAGGTTTTCCTGATCACCCTCACAGAGGATTTGAGACAGTTACATATATGCTTGATGGTACTATGTTGCATGAAGATTTCAAGGGAAATAAAGTAAATTCATTAAAATTTACTTTCCAACAAATTTATAATTAATCCTTTTTTAACTAGGGAAATTTAGAACCAGGTGATATTCAATGGATGACAGCTGGTAAAGGTATTGTTCATGCTGAAATGCCTGGGTCATTTGACAAAACTTCAGTTGGATTTTAATTGTGGGTTAATTTAGATAAAAAGAATAAAATGTGCGATCCCGAATATCAAGAATATAAATCTGAAAAACTTCCTATTGTTAAAAGAGATGGAATATGGATCAGACTAATTGCTGGTGAAGCTCTTGGAGTAATTTTATAAAATTTTTAAAAGCAAATTTTTATTAGTTTATTTTAATTATAGGAAAAAGGTCCCATTTTCACAAGAACTCCTGCTTTCTATATGGATGTTAGACTTGAAAAGAATGTTTAATTTGACTAACATATCCCAAAGGATTACCAAGGAATGGTATTCTTATATGAAGGAAGCATTAAAATTGGTGAAAACTAAAAAGAAGTTCAAGATAAATAAGCAGCTATCTTTGAGCCAGAGGAAGGAGAAAATTTAAATATTATTTCTGGTGACAAAGGAGCTAAATTTATCCTCTTTGCTGGTAGACCGATAAAAGAACCTGTATACAGCTATGGGCCATTTGTTTTAGATTCTTAGTCTAGTTTAAATGATACCTTTGAAGACTATCAAGAAGAGAAAAATGGATTTGAAGGTGCTAGTCAATGGTAATCTGAAATATAATTCTTAGCAGAGCTTAATAAATCAAAATGAAAAAAAAATAATTCTTTTTCTATCTGTAAATATTCTATATAAATACTTATAATGTATGCATTGAATAATATACTTAAATTTAAATAATTTTTATCATTTAAAATTTCTATTTGAAAATAAAACTAAATCATTAACTCTTTTTATTTATTTTATTATTTTATTGAATGAAATAAAATCAACAAAAATAAAATAATTAAATATTTTATTATTATTTTTAATAAAATCTGAAATGAAATAAAATTATTTTAATTTATTAATCCTAAATAATAACAAAGATCGATCATGAAGAAATATGTCATAATTTTTTTATAAGTAAAAGAGCTTTTTTAGATTAATTAGTTGATAGTGAAAAATTCAATAATAGTTTTTGTAATTATTCTCCTAAAAACAATTAAAAAAGAAAATAACTAACTAACTAACTAATGTCTTAATTTGATTTTACTCTTATTATTTTTTGAAATAAGATCAATTTTTTTTATAAAAAATATTTTTATCAATTATTTTCATGGTTATTTAATTAGTATTACTTAAAAATTGACAATCGTTATCAATAAGAGTTTTAAAATTTATATTTAAATCATGTTTTTAAAAAATAAGGAATATTAATATTATTAACTAAATAAAAATTGAAATGGTTTTTAAATTTTTATTGCGATTATTCTCTTTTAAGTAAATAAAAAGCAAAATAATCAAAGAATAAATTGATTTTCTTCTAAAAAAATTGTAAAAAAATAATTTTAATTTATACTTTTATTTAGAAATAAGTCAATTCTAGATATTATTTATTTATTTATTTATTTACTTCTTTATTTTTGTTTGCATTTAAGTTGTTTATAAAATGAAAATATGAATGGAATTTTTATTTTTTGAAACTATAATCTATATTTTAAATGAATTATTTTAAGCAGAAATATAAATATTTAAGATTATAATAAAATTAAAAATTTTAATTATTAATAAAATTATTTTTGAAATTATAGAATAAATGGAAATATTATGTTAAACCTTTTTGAATCAATAAATTTAGAATACTAAAGACACATACTATTTTTAAAATTTGATAACATAAATGTTCTAAAAATAATAATTTATTTCAAAGATGGGTATTATTGTATGTAATTAATATATTTATAAAGATATTTATAATCAGTAAATGGATCGAAACATCTATTTTACTTTTTAATTAAAATTACTATCAAATCAAATATAGATATTTATTAAATAAAATAAGAGCAAGTAGGAAAAATTCTAAAAAGAAAAGATCTATTTGAAGATAATAGTTTATAAAAATAGATTAGATATTTATTTTACTTATTTATTCAACAAATATTAAAAAAGAATGATAGAGAATATATATTTTCTATACAATTTAATTATTATAATAACTAAATACTTCAAAATATTGATTTAAGATTATAGGTTTTATGCATTTTATTTAGCAATTATTCCTCAAAAGAATCTTTTGTACAAAAAGGCTAAAGAAATGGCTAATAAAGAAACTAATACTAGATTGATCATTCTTTTTGCTTAGACGTGGTTTCCTCTAACTATGCTCGATTCATCATCTGGTTTGAGTTGAGAACCATTGAAAGGTTAATATTCTTCGCTAGATTGCTATTTAGTACTATAGCATTCAAAAGTTAACTACTTGGGTAAATTTTATGCCTAAAGAGCTTCAACTATAATTTTAGCTACTGTGGCTCTTGTTATTCTTCCATTACTTCTATCTCCTTATTCAATTGTATAGTTTGTCGTTTTTTTATCTTTTTATGTGCCAACTAATCCTCCTGGTCTCACTATGATGTAGTTTAATCCACTTTCTCTTAGAGCGTTTTCACCATAAACCTTGTAGCCTAGAGCATTTGATGCGAATGAATTAATTAAATAGGAGACAAAATGATAAGGACGAGTGACGCACATAGAGCTTGTGAGAATAAAGTTTTTAACATTGTGCTTTTTGCATAATTGGATTAACAACTAAATTACAGTCTCCTCAACTATTCTGGAATCATCTGAGCTTTTGTAATTGTATCCAAGGGCGCTAACTACAGCCTAAACTTTTAATCCTTTTCTGCTTGGCTCAAATGCTAAGTCCAAAATAGACTTCACTTCTTTTCCACTTTCAATCTTGCTCTTTTACATTTTTGCTTCCTAGAAAAGATCACATTCAAAAACAGATTCCATTTAAATCAAATCTTATTTGAAAGATTCTTCTGCTGATTTACGGTTTCTGCTAATCAATCTGATTTGAAAATTCTTACTCAAAAGTTCTTAAACAACATGATAGCCAGTTCTTCCTGTTCCTCCTACAACTAAAATTATTCCGTTTTCTGGGTTCATTTTTTTTTTACTTTTCTAGTTTACTTTTTGTTTTTTTTTAATACTTGCTTGATTAAATTAAAATTTTTGATAAATATTTATTTATTTATTTTGATAGAAAGTAAAAATTGTCAAGTACTTAATAAATTGTGGAAATTTCAAAGAATTTTAAATTTTGCTTTTTATTTTCAAAATATTTTAAAATGAAAAAAATATTAATTTATTTTATTTTTTTAATTTTTAATAAAATTTTTAAAAAGTAAAAACCCCCACAAAGTAATAACTTATTTTGAAAATTTTTAAACTGAAAATGAAATGATCAAGTGAGTTAAGCAACTTAATTAATTATCACAAAATGCATATTTTTTAAAAAAAATTATAAACTGATATATATTTTGATAAGTTAACTGAGGAAATATCCTCCTATATTTTTTTGTTTTTAATAAGTTTTTTTCTTAAAATTTAGAAAAAAATTATAGTTTAGCAAGAAGAAAGAAAATAAAGACTAATTAAAAAATTATTTAGGTTCGCAAAATAATCCATCGTTTTAGTTCCAATAACTTTAATTTTTTATATTCGCTTTTTTGGAGTTAGTTTCTTCGTTTATTGGTTTAATTTTAGCTTAAATTATTTAATTAACATTATAAGGTTTTAGCTTATCTTATGAAATTTTTTTGTTGTTTAACTTATCAATACAATAATAAAATGTTTAGAGATTACTTTTAGTTTAAATAAAGCTTAAAAAAACTTTATGCAAACATTTTAATTCAAATAATTAAATTTTTAAATTGTTAATTTAGGATGTCTTTTTTTTAATATTAAGTTCTATTTATTCAAGATTGGTCGATTAGCAATAAATCAATCAAGCAACCAGCCAAATCATAAATAAATTAATCAAGAAATAAAGAAATAAAATCAAAGCAGCCAGCACATTTTGGTTAGAAATCTATTTTTATTCTTTTTTTAATGTTTGCTCAAAAGCAGAATCCAAAAAATAACGAAGATACAGTGTTAAGAGTTAGGATATATTTAGAAAGGAATTTAAAGGTTACCTTCAATAATTACTTGAATTGTTGTTGGGTAAAAGTTAAAGCACAATGGGGTAAAGAAGTACTAGGCGCTGATATTTATCTTGGATATAGTTTTACTTTTCTTTATTTGACTTATTTATTTATGTATTACTGCAAAATCTAATTGCTGCTATTTTGTTTATGCTTATCACATGATTTATTTTAAAAGAAGGCATAACAAAAAGATATAAATAATATAAACATACCTATATATATTATGATAAAACTTTAATTTTTAAATAATTGAAATCAAAATCATTGTAAAATAATAAAGGATGAACGAAGCAAATTATTAAGCAGAGAACTTTAAAGGTTTTGCTGAGAAGCAATTTAATCAAGATGGATAGAAATAAATTTTCGGGAATCATAATTAAAATTAAATGCACAATGTACTTAGGTAGTCTTATTCAGCCACTATCAATGGCAGTTCGCCAATGGTTAAAACCACAAGCCAAATTTATTAAGCGAAGACTGGTCATAGTTCTTAGCAAGTCAAGGATCTGACAAATATTAAGAAATTATTTAACAATAAGCAATACGAGTAGGCTCTTGAAAGCATTGAGAAATATTTATCTCTTTATGACCCTAAGAATCCGCATTACATTTAAGGATAGGAAAATAATTTGAGTAGCAACAGCAATAACAATCTCAATTAAAATTAGATGAATGGGATAAACAGCAGCAGCAATCATAGCAGCAGTCAAAATTTAGAATCTGATGATAAAATGGATATTGAAGATAAAAATAAGGAGAAAGAAAATGAAATTATCATGCTCATTCAAACTAAAAGCGACTGTTTCCTTCATTTAAATAGAAACGAAGAATTTTTCCGTTGTCAAGACCAGATATTTGCTAGAGACAATTCTTAAACAAAAGTTTTCATAAATAAAGGAAGCATTTATTATTAAGTCAAAAGATATAAAGAAAGCTTGGATGAATTTAAAAAGTATGTTGAACTCGTTCATAACGATTTTGAGGCATACTATTGGAAAGGTTTAGTTGAGGAAAAACTTAAATTGCATCAAGACGCACTCAATAGTTTTGAATAGTCATTATTCATAAATCCTAACTAAATTAAAGTTGTACAAAAGAAAACTTCGCTGCTAGCAACACTTTAAAGATATGAAGAAGCAATCGAAAATCAAAGAAAAGTTATCCAATATTTTGAACATAATAGGAACAAGTAAAATACAAAATAAATGTACTAGCATTACTTCATGATGGGCAAATTGTATTTCCATATGAATAGAGTGCAAGATTCTTACACCTATTTAGAAAAAGCAATTTCAGAGCGCAGCGATCACTCGGAAACTTATTTCTACTTGGGAGAATGTTTCCGCCTTACAAACTAATTGGAAAATGCTATTGAGTGTTATGAAAAAGCCGCACTATACGATTCTAATAACGATATGGCGATGTAAAGAAGAGAAGAAGTGCAAAAAAGATTAATACAAGAATAACCAAGTAAAGCATAATATATATAGTAATCTTCTTCTTAAATGATAGAAGAAGAAGCCTAAATAATTACTTTAGATGATATAAAAAAAGGTAAATTTCTCAAAAAATTAGTTTTTTTCCTCAAATGATCTTTTTCAATTACTTACTTTTTAAATATTTAACGATTAAAAAAATTTGGTAAAATACATAAATACATTCATAATCTCCATATTTCAAAGCCAGCGCACACACTTTAAATCTACCAAAATTGTCAAACCAATAAGACTTACATTTTTAATTTAAATTAAATTCTAGACAAAAATAAGAAAAATGACAATAAATTTCTCAAGTAAAATAAATAGTACTAAATTTTAATTTAGATTGCTTAGAAAAGCAAATTGAATTAAATCAGAGAAAAATTAATAACTAATTTAATACGCATTATTTATTATATTTTCTTAGCTGTATCTTTAAATTTAATTAAAAATAGATATAGAGCAACTTGAATAAGGTAAACGAAGTCAGATATAAAAAATAAAGGAAGGAAAAGGTGTAGACTGTGATGCTTTTGAACTAGAAAGTACTCGTACACTAGTTTAGCAATACTCCCTTAATCTAGCTGCTTTTAAGAGTTTTCTCAGAGTTTAAGATTAAATTGATAGAGCCTCAACCTATTCTAACAGTAATTAATAAACATTAAATAAAAATAATTTACTAAAATTTTCTTCATTTTAAATAAAAAGTGATGTCTTCCAAATTCAAACCAGTTTAATAGCCTCAACTCATATAAGAGAAAGACGATGACAGTGAAGATAACTCTCAAAAGTAAATTAAAACCCATTCTAAATAAAAAAGTCTGTTTATGTCAAGTAAGAATTAAAAAAACTTTAATTAATTTTGATAACTTTTAATGTTATTTTTGAATAATAAAGGTTAGATTTTCAGAGCTCCAAATAATGTAAACCATCCAAATAATTAATGAATCAACCAATCAATCAATAAATGACCTAAAGTGTACTTTTTCAATAAATCATTAATAAATGATCAATTAATTAAGGAATTAAACAAAAAAAACCATATTATAGGTTGGTTAACAGAATTACTTTATACAAGCATTTCAATCTGCGACTAACTAACTAAATAAATTATATTCTCCTCTTAATTATAATTAGTTTTTAAATACTAAAAATTAACAAATAAAAAAATAATTTTCTCATACTAATTAGGTATTGATAATAAATAAATAAACAAATAATATATTCATTCATTCCTCTCTAAATAAATAAATATATTGGCTCAGCTATCCATCTATTTATCCATCACATTAAATCATCTTAACCACAATAATAATACGAATATTTATTTAATAATAAACTTAGCTTAATAAATTTTATTCATAAATTAAATAATAACAGATGAATATACTTGCCTCCTATATGTCTAATATTTTTTGCAAAAATTCAATTTGATTAGATTAGTGAATTAGTTTATGATTTAGTCCTTTTAAGTAATTTAAGGACTTTAAAGTTGTATGAATTATAATCCAAATTAGCTTTGCTTTAATTAAAGTAGATTTGATCACAAAGTTTTAGATTTTTAATTTACTCTAAAAAACTAACATCTAATTAAATAAATAAATAACTAACTAACTTAGATTTACCTAACTTGCTTATGCTATAAATTTTATTTTATTTTATTTTTTAAATAAATAAATAAATAATTACTTCTTTTATAATTAAATTATATCTATGTGATCTTAATATTTATACTTTAAATTTTCTATAATATTTATCAGTTTATAATCATAAAATTCTTAAATAATCTTTATTTATTTTAATTTTATCTCTTCCTCTCAAATATTTAAATACATTATTTTTTAAAAAAAGATTCTATATAATAAATTATAAATCAATTATTTTATTTATTTTCAAAGCTTAATAATTTATAGAAAAAATTAAATAAAAAAAAATTACACACAAATTTTATTATCATAAGAAAAATGTAATAAAAAGTAGAGGTATAATTGTTTAAAATCAAATAAATATTTAAATAAGCTTGCTTTGATCAAAACCACACACATAAAATATAAAAGAGTGGATTCAAAATTTTATATAACTATATACCTTAATTTTCAATTACTTGCACAATTCGTTTATAAACAGTGTTTAAAAAGTTTTTAAATTTTAACTGTATTAATTTTATAAATTTTATAAATAGAAGCTATTTGAGCAAATCTAAAGAAGTACAGTAATTATTATTTTTAATAGATTTTTTTTTTCATTAAAATACTTCATAATTTATTTATTTTAACTTCTAATAGATGATTCATTAAAAATGATAAATTAGTCATCATTTTGATTGATTTTTATTAAAAGACAAATTTTAAAAAATCAGATTAATTAACATTTTTATAAAAAAAACAAAAATTAGATGAATAATCTGTTTCTTAAAAATAAAAACACATTTTTTTAGAATATCAATAAAATGCATAAAAGAGTATAAAATTTTGATCTCTTAATAATCCGATTTTAAAAAAGTAAATAAAAATTATAATGTAGAAGAATTATTTATCAGAATTTTATTAAAAATAATTCTTATTAGTAACTAGATAATTAATTCCTGATATAATTTAAAATATCTTTTAAGAAGATTAATTAAAATTAAAAACAAAGGATAAGTTATAAATTATAATAATAAATGGATAAAAAAGTAAAAGGAGCTATTTCTGAATTAGAAGCGATCAAATAATTTTTATAAAATTTTGAAAAAGAAAATAAAATAAAATTTATATACGTTGCTGAGACTGGTAGTAGAGCTTACGAATTATCAACTAAATCCTCAGATTATGATTTAAAGGGTGTTTTTATAGACTAAAAGTTAGCCTATAAATAATTAGAATAAGAGTAGTTCTAAGATGAATCTTTTGGAAAAACAAAGCTACAAAGACTTAAACAAACAGGAGTAAAGGTAAAAAATATATAAACTGAGGTTGATATTGACTTTTTTGAGCTAAATTTTTTCTTCTCAAATCTGTAGAATGAAGAAGAAAGTCTTTTATATTGGTTGAATAGTTAATCCATTTACATTAATTGTTTGGAGTAACTCATACAAAGCATTTTATTTGAAATGAATCTACCAAGGAAAGAGATATTAGAAAGAATATAGAAAGATTATGCAAAAGTTTAAAACAATTAAAAGAGAGAAGCTAAAAAAAATATTAATATGATAATAGATTCCTTAAGATTGCTGTATATTTAGAGATTTGAATAAAATTCACCCTACGTAGTTTCTTAATTAATAACAGAGTTACAAGAAATATTTTAAAGAGATGAGTTACCTTCGCCTGTTAATGAAATAGTCTAAAATATTGATTAAGAAATTTAAGACTTATATTATATGAAAAAAAATGGTAAAGGCTCTCAATAAATAGTTGCTAAAGAAGAGTGGATTAAGCTTGTTTAATATGTTATCGATTAAGAAAAAACAAAGTCTAAAGTCCTAGGTGATAAACATAAATCAAATAACTAGATTAAAGAAAGCCTATTTAAAATATATAATGAAATGATATAAAAAATCTAATGAAATAAATGTTTTATTTTACTAAAAGAAACCTAGAATATTAATCAAATTCAATTCTCCTTTAAAAATATTAAATTTGTAATATGAATTGTGTTCAATAAAAATATGAAATATATTAAATTGTATCGGTTTATCTTTTTTGCAATTATAATTTAATTTATTTTATTTTTAAAATAATTTTTATTTTATTTTTTCAAAATTAAAGAATCCTAAAAATATTTATTAATAAAATGTAATAATAAAATTTTTTAATTTAAAACATTTTTAAGACAGATACAAATAAAGAATATGTTAATGCTTCCTAAAAATTTTTCAAAAATTAATTTTAATTAGTTTTTTTAATTTAATATACATAAGTATCATAATCAAAGATATTAAGAATATTTATAAAAAAAAATTATTAAAAAATTTTTATAATAAAGAAAAACAACATATTGATTTTATTATCAACCAGTTTAAAATACATCCTTAGGACCTCAATATTTTTAAATATATTATATTTAGTGAATAAGTAAAAATAGAATATTAACTTAACACTTGACTGAATATTTATTTGAGAAGTTAATTAATTATTTATCTATTTAATGTAATGTGAGATATCATATTTGATGTTTTAAATTTTATAAAAATTATTTTATTTTGAAAGAAAAACTCAAAGTATTATTTAATATGAATAAAATAATAAATTATAAATAGATTTATATGTTAAGTAGCCAATATAAAAAATACAACAGAAATCTTAAAATGTAAGATAAAATCATTTTTTAGCTAAACCGATTTGACTACGTTCTATTTTTAATCTTTCTACTGCAATACCAGATTCTTCTTCTTTCTTAATAACGAGTGATATCATATATAAACCAATACTAATGGCAACACTTGCTAAAATCCAATTATAAACAGTGTCCTTCTTAATTTCGTAATAGAAACCTCTTCTAGAAAGAGCTTCAACCTTTTATTGATGTTCTCTCATTTGTCTTTCACTGATGGGGATCAAAGGAGTGTGTCTGAATTCCTCAATAGGTCTTAATTCCTTTAAGAATTTATGAGGATGTTCTAATTCAATAGCTCCTGGCATATTGAAGTTAACTGTGACGTGTCTTCTCATTCTTTCCATATAATCAACATTGGTTAAATGGTATTGAGGAATAGCTCCATCACCAAGTTCTTTCTATTGCTACTCTCTGATCAATGCCTGATTTAGAAAAAGAAAGAAAGATTCATATGTAATTAATCATTGTTTGTAAATGATTAAATTGAGATTTAAAATTTAATTTGGGATTTTATTTAAATTTGTTTTGTATAAAATTTATAAAAATTAATTTTTTAAATTAATTAATAAATTAGCATGAGTAACTTTAAAAATATGAATCTGGGTATACCG